>NC_057411.1:35288715-35588715 GCF_019320065.1 Cervus canadensis
AACATTTTCCACTATTCCTCATTATGGTGTGATCACTCACCTAGAGCCAGACATCCTGGAATTTGAAGTCAAGTGGACCTTAGGAAGCATCACTATGAACAAAGCTAGTGGAGGTGATGGAATCCCAGTTGAGCTATTTCAAATCCTAAAAGATGATGCTGTGAAAGTTCTGAACTCAATATGCCTGCAAATTTGGAAAACTCAGCAGTGGACACAGGACAGGAAAAGATCAGTTTTCATTCCAATCCCAAAGAAAAGCAATGCCAAATAATGCTCAAATTACTGCACAATTGGACTCGTCTCACACGCTAGCAAAGCAATGCTCAAAAGTCTCCAAGCCAGGCTTCAACAGTACATGAACCATGAACTTCCAGATGTGCAAGCTGGATTTAAGAAAAGGCAGAGGAACTAGAGATCAAGATTGCCAAACATCCCTTGGATCAATAAGAAAAAAGCAAGAGAGTTCCAGAAAATCTACTTCTGCTGTTTGTTGGACTATGTGAAAGCCTTTGACTGTGTGGATCACAATAACTGTGGAAAATTCTGAAAGAGATGGGAATACCAGACACCTGACTTGCCTCCCTGATGAAAATTTGTATGCAGGTCAAGAAGCAACGTTAGAACTGGACTAGAACAAACTGTTCCAAACTGGAAAAGGGGTACTTTAGGGCTATATTATTTGTCACGCCTGCCTTATTTAACTTATATGCAGAGTACATCATGAGAAATGCTGGGCTGGAAGAAACACAAGCTGGAATCAAGATTGCCGGGAGAAATATCAATAACCTCAGATATGCAGATGACACCACCCTTATGGCAGAAAGTGAAGAGGAACTAAAAAGCCTCTTGATGAAGTGAAAGAGGAGAGTGAAAAAGTTGGCTTAAAGCTTAACATTCAGAAAACTAAGATCATGGCATCTGGTCCCATCACCTCATGGGAAATAGATGGGGAGACAGTGGAAACAGTGTCAGACTTTATTTTTTGGGGATACAAAATCACTGTGGATGGTGACTGTAGCCATGAAATTAAAAGATACTTACTCCTTGGAAGAAAGTTATGACCAACCTAGGTAGCATTTTAAAAAGCAGAGCCATTACTTTGCCAACAAAGGTCCGTCTACTCAAAGCTATGGTTTTTCCAGTAGTCATGTTGTTTATGTGAGAGTTGGACTAGAAAGCTTGAGAGCTGAAGAATTGGATGCTTTTTGAACTGTGGTGTTGGAAGACTCATGAAAGTCCCCTTAGACTGCAGGAGATCCAACCAGTTCATAATCCTAAAAGAAATCAGTCCTGAGTATTCATTGGAAGGACTGATGTTGAAGCTGAAACTCCAATACTTTGGCTACCTGATGCAAAGAGCTGACTCATTTGAAAAGACCCTGATGCTGGGAAAGATTGAAGGCAGGAGGAACAGGGGACGACAGAGGATGAGATGGTTGGATGGCATCACTGACTCAATGGACATGAGTTTGAGTAAACTCTGGCAGTTGGTGATGGACAGGGAGGCCTGGCATAGTGCAGTCCATGGGGTCTCAAAGAGTCAGACACGACTGAGCAACTGAACTGAACTGAACTGATGTGCTCAGTTAGCAATGTGAAATGAAAATATCTCCTGCCATATTAATAAAGAAGAAATGTCACAGCCATCCGTGATTTCTGGCCTCCAAATATGAATGAGGGCTCCCAAAACTTTGATCCAGGAGATGGTGCTACCCACCATGGTGATTACTGAGGAGCTGGGAGAATGCAAGCTAGGTAAACACGGAAACAGAATTGGCTCCGGATAGCTGAGGTGCATATGATAGGAATGCATTAAGTGAGCCCAGAGGCTTGCATCTTCCCACATATAGAATGCTAAATTCCTTAACTTGATACCTGATTGTTCATGTTCCCATTGCCTGCTCCCTTTGTTGCAAACTTGTATAGAGCCTGACTTCTCCCCTGCCTTCTTGGAGCAGTTTCCTCAGAGCTACTGACACCTGTCTCCTGGGCTGGGAGTCCTAAACATTCCCACCAAATAAAATAACTCCACTTTTAGGTTGTGGCTATATTTTTTAGTCCACAGCAACAATGCTCTATCAGTGGAAAATCTTGATGGTAACTGTATTTTCTTTTCTTCAGGAGACAATGCTCTGCTCACCTCCTGGTTTTTCAGGGTGAGAAAAAAAGAGGACAATGTAAGAGAGATATGTGTGTGAGAGGAGTTTCCCAATGTAGCTGTTTCTATGCCCTGCTTCTTGTTCTTTTCACCTTTTTGGCACATTTGCTTTTGGCAAGCCATATATTTACCATCTGTTTTTAAAATAAGTGTTTCTAAATAGTATACTATACCATACACATGGAATTCTTGCTGTTCAGTTGCTCAGTTGTGTCTGAGTCTTTGCGACCCCATGGACTACAGCACAGCAGGCTCCCCTGCCCTTCACTATCTCACAGAGCTTGCTCAAACTCATATCCATTGAGTCGATGATGCCATCTAACCATCTCATCCTCTGTCGTGCTCTTCTCCTCCTGCCCTCCATCTTTCCCAGCATCTGGGTCTTTCCTAACGAGTCAGCTCTTGGCATCAGGTGGCTGAAGTACCTGAGCTTCAGCTTTAGCATCAGACCTTCCAATGAATATTCATTTGGAATACACATGGAATACAATAAGTCAAAAATTAAGCCTCAAAATTTTGAACTGAAAGTTTTAGATCATTTGCTTAAAAGATGGACTACATATGCCTTTATTTCCATCATCCACACTCTCAACCATGACAGGCTTTGCTAATAAGAGTGCAGCAATTATTCATGTGGTCTTGGCAACAACTTCAGAACCTGTTTCATCACGGCACATCAGGTAACTGCTTCTCCTGAGCAATAAGGTAAAAGCTAATCGAAAAAATGTAATATGCCCCCCCAAAGATCACACATCCACATATTGACAGAGTTAGATCCAGCACTCAGTATTTCCAGATAAAAGGGATCCACATTCATAACATGAACATTTGCTTAAAAACAAATTTCATGAGATTCTTCAAAGATATTTTTGGCTTCCAGAATGAACTGCATGAAGAAACAAGCTTTTAGTCACATCTCATATGAAGTTTGATGTGGGCCTTTTTCTCTATAGAAATCTGTTGACTGGCTTAAAAATCTATAATTCTACTTACTTCATACCCCATTTTAGCTTTCATGAAAAATCAGCCAGATCCCTAACAATCTATAGAAAGATTTGTTCAGTGTCAGAAATAGAATTTGACTGATGGGCCAGAGACATTTTTGTCTTCAGGGTTGCTAACGGTAACACTCAGGGAAATAATTTTTGCCCTTGACATGCTCCCTGAACTTGCCTGTTCTGCCATGGGGCCTCTGGGAGAGATTCCCTCACCTCCTTCCTCAGCAAGTTCCACCCTGGGCACTTCAATTTTCACTTGGCTACTCGGAAATATCTAGCAAGTGTTATGTCTGCTCTTGTTTCAGGGTTCAGATTCGGGGAATGTTTCCTTAATTAGCAGATGACATCAATCTGAAATAAATCTAACAGACTCTTTGGCAAGAAAACCAGCCAGTATCAGCAAGGAGAAATATTAGAAGGTTGTGTAGTCATCAGATGTTATGTAGGAAATGACTCTAAGAGCTGGAGAGAAAGGTAGATATTGCCTTATAGGATGCAATCTCCTTGGTCCTCCCTGTGAACAAGGGCTTCACTTCCTCCTTCCTCTCGCAATACCATATTTAATGTAGAATGAGTTATGGGAGAGAGAGGTGGTAGAAAGAAAGTAGAATATCATTTCCTCCCTTTCTTCCAAGACAGTGTATCACATTCAGTTTGATTTCCATTTGGAGATCCTTCAGTTGCACTAATGCCACTCTCCCCTGTCCCACCTTCCAGATTGGTGTGTACACATAAACCAACTCTGCTAGAGTCTCTCTATGAAGACTAGAAAGTATTTTACAAATACTTCTAAGACTTTTTCTTAGACCATCAAAGCTACAGTGGCATGAGGACTAAATGATGATTCAAAGTAAAGAGATCTGCCGTATCTTGCCCCCTCCTTGTTGAGATGGTTATTAATAAAAGTAATAATTTGACTGCCCATTTGCTAAGCTTGGCAGTGCTCATGGTCCTACTGATGAAAGATCTCCTTTGACTTTTCATGCTTTGTACATGAGAAAATGCTAATTGCTTAAGAACCAACTGTTAGAGGAAAAAAGAAGAAAAAGATTAGAAAGACTAACAGTGAGGAAGGAGAAAAATTAAATATTATTTCAGTTTGCCCTCTATAGGCTTGAGAATAAAGAAGGCACTTCAAAGCTTATACAGAGTTTATTCCATTAAGAATAATGCTAAAGACGTTAAAGTTGGTTCCCAAACATTTCTGTACCAGAGGCTTTCTGTGGGCTCCATGTTCTGAAAAATAACCTGGAAAACTACATTTATTAAAAATCAATTTAGTTTGTCCCAGGTTTATATAAACAGCCATCCTAGAAATATGGAATTTCCACTGGGTTTTGAGGACAATACCAATAGTCTCTATTGTTGTTGTTCAGTTTCTAAGTCAAATCCAACTCTTTGCAACTCCATGGACTGTAGCACAGCCGGCTTCCCTGTCCTTCACTATCTCCTGAGATTGCTCAAACTCATGTCCATTGAGTCGGTGATGCCATCCAAACATCTCATCCTCTGCCGCCCCCTTCTCCTGCCTTCAATCTTCCCCAGCATCAGTGTCTTTTCCAATGAGTCAGCTCTTCCTATCAGGTGGCCAAAGGATTGGAGCTTCGGCTTCAGTGTCAGTCCTTTCAGTCAATGTTCAGGGTTGATTTCCTTGCAGTCCAAGGGACTCTCAAGAGTCTACTCCACACCGCAATTCAAAAGCATCAATTCTTTGGCACTCAACCTTCTTTATAATCCAACTCCATGCATGACTACTGGAAAAACCATAGCCTTGACTATACAGAACTTTGTCAGCAAAAATGATGTCTTTGATTTTTGATATGCTGTCTAGGTTTCTCATAGCATTTCTTCTAAGGAGCAAGCATCTTTTAATTTCATGGGTGCAGTCACCGTCTGCAGTGATTTTAAAGCCCAAGAAAATAAAATCTGGATGCCTGTTTCTAGTTTTATGGTATGAAAGAGATTGAGACTAAAGTTTGAAAACTATTGATAGAGTCTAGCCTCTTCCTTTTAAAGATAAATATGTTGGACAGGTAAAATCAGAACATGTTACCTGAACATTTGGCTAAGACTGAAAAAGTTGGTTAGTATCAAGGTAAGATGAGGATACAAGTCTTCTGTCTGAACGTTTTGTTCCCAAAATATATCAATCTGATCAACATCAAATCCTTCTATGAGCCATGCAAATAATTAAAAAGTGAAGTTGCTAATTTAAAAGAAAAACAGGGACTTCTCTGGTGGTCCCGTGGCTAGGACTCCATATTCCCAATACAGGGAGCCTGGTTTCAGTCCCTGGTCAGGGAACTAGATCCTGGATGCCACAACTAAGACCCAGCACAGCCAAATAAATAAATTAAAATATTAAAAAAATAAAAACAGAACCACAGACTTGGTGATAAATAATGAGTGGCACTCAGCCTCAGTAGTAAAGAGACAATAGGGCAAAGAGAGGACTATGGCAAAACTAAGGGTGTGCTTTAGCTAAACAGAGCCCCACTTTGCTTCAGCTAATGGGAGTCATGATGGTAGGTGAATTTAATGTTACCAAATCTTCATGCTTTTTGCCCAAGAAAAGCTAGAAATGCAAATTTTATATGCAATTTTTCAATGCTGAAATGTTGCCAATTGATTCAAATATTTCAAAAATACCATTTGGGCCAACATTTCGAGAGCAGAACAAAATATACCTGTGAGCTGCTAATTCGTGGCCGCTTGTAAAAGTAATCAATAGTTGAACATGTGCTTACTGATAAAATTTACCAAACTCCTATTATCAATTCATCCATCTATCCTCCTGTTTACTCATGTGATAAAACTACTTGAGTTTCTATGTGGGTGAAACACAGGACTGGATGTTTTGGGAAGTACTAACTGGGGCTGGAATGTGAGGAGTGTAGATTGGGTTTGGAAAGGCTGTCAAAGGAAATTGAGTAAGAACTTGTTCTCAGCCTGGTTGTATCTCAGAATCATGTGAGTCTAACCCATGATAATGCTGACTCTGCTGTTCTGAAGCACCATCAGCAGTTAATAAGAGAGGATAAAATTTGAGTTTTGGTCGAAAGACAATATTTTTTAAACTTTTTATTTTATGCTGGAGTATAGCTGATTAACAAAGTTGTGATAATTTCAGGCGGACAGCAAAGCGACTCAGCCATACATATACATGTATCCATTCTCCCCCAAGCCCCCTCCCTATCCAGGTTGCCACATGACATTGAGCAGAGTTCCCTGCTAGGGAACAGTAGGTCCTTGTTAGTTATCCATTTTAAATAGAGCAGTGTGTACATGTCAATCCCAAACTCCCTAACTATCCCTTTCCCCCATCCTTCTTCCCTGGTAACTATAAATTCATTCTCCAAATCTAAAAGTCTGTTTGTACATAAGTTTATTTGAATCATTTGTTTTTATATTCTGCATATTGAGTAGCAGCCAATGTCAGACAATGTGAATTCCTTGTGAAGTCAATATGTATGATATCATGACTTCCAGCAGCCCCAGGATAAAAGACCTGAAGTTTACTGTGGACATAGACAAAGGTAGATAAGAGACCTCACTGGGCTTGAAGACTAGGTGATCATAACTGAAGTGAATGGCCACTGGGTCTAGGCTGGGTTGGTGCTTGACTGGCTGGCAGATATGTGAGCCTTGAAGCAAAAATTCTTAATCTGTAAACTTTGTACTTATTGTGTTTCAGGAGAAACAGAAGCTGGAGTCTTTATTTTCCTAGGTCCATATCAGACTGACTAATGATTCTTGAGGAAACTGTTTGCTACACACCACTTTCCTTATTTTTTAAGTTGTCAGCTCCAAATTGGCACTTGCCATCTATGTCTATAAGGATTAAGTCATGTGCTGTTGCAGCTGCTGATTTTCAACACTCTCTGAAAGGAATTCAGGGCAGAGAGCAGAAATGAGGCCCTCTGTGCTGGGACGGGGGTCACCTGACAAGACTGGTCTTCAGATAGCTAGATATTTTTAGGAGTCAGTTTTATGAGACCAATTCCTGTAAGTCCTCGTATCTAGAGAAACACCAAAATCCTTCCCGGTGATGACTGTTCCTCATGACTAGCAGAAAACTTCATGAGACTAGCAGAAAGCTTCTGGAAAAATATGTGCTTGATTTTATATACTCTGCCCTTACCAAAATCACACAAATACTGATCCTGCTCTCTACTTCTTCAGAGCAGTTTCTCAGTTATCTAGGATGCTGTCCCTCAGGCTGCAGTACTCATTTTTGCCCCCAAATAAAACTTACCTGTGGGAGGAGAAGGGGGTGGCAGAGGAGATGGATAGCATCACCGACTCAATGGTCATGAGTTTGAGCAAACTCCAGGAGGTAGTGAAGGACAGGGAAGCCTGGTGTCCATGGGGTTACAAAGAGTCAAACACGACTTAGCAACTAAACAACAACAAAGTTTAACTCCCAACTTCCACGTTGTGCATTTTTTTAAGTCAACAAAATAAAGTTAATGTTGCTGTAGAAGCAGTTTGAAACTTGCAGAAGAAGTTTGAAGTGTGAAAAAGTAATCCACAAATGCAAGTTTCATGGTTTTCAAATTTGTTATTTTGGCATAAGAGTGCTAAACGGAGTTTCTTAGAGAAGTCTTTCTCTTTCATAAATCCAATCAGAGATGTTCAATTTCTGCACACACGAATAGGCAGCTACAACAGGGAAAATGATTCTGTGATTTCACACGTTTCTTTGACAAGTCACAAATGGGTTTTAGTGACCAGCTGCAGCTTGTGTGTTAAATTCAAATAATTCATTCTTGGCACAGTTATTTTTTACATTCCCTTGCATTAGAAAAAGAACACACTGCCTACCATTACACGGTATAAAAGCAATAGATTGTATCTATTTGGAGAGGATATTGCATGCTAAATGCATAGGATGAAAATGTCAATGAATTCAGCAATATGTTTCGCCTCTGATTGGTGGGGGCAAACCCTCTTGTACTTCTTTGGATCTTTAGTCAGCAGGTCTGCTAAGACCTTCAGAGAATTTTCTTATCTCATAAACTCCAGGAAACGTAAAATGGAGATGATTGTTGACTACTTTCCAGGTACTCAAATGGAAACTAGCTTTTAGAGCTTAGGTTGATCTGAAATTCTTTCCCCTTCCCCCGGGTCTGGGGCCAATAATAATAACACAGACAGATCGTCAGTCTGCTCAGTACAAGTCTTGTTTTCAGAAGGGAAGTCTTTAAGTCAAAGGATGTTCTCACATTAGATTGAACTCTTGTGTTGAAGGAACCAACTTATCGGTTAGTGTTCTGAATTACATTCAACAAAGAAATACATTTTATATTTATTTTATTTCTATGCTTTTTCAAGTCCACGATCATGTAAGTACATTCTAAGTGCAAAAAAAAAAAAAGTGGATACAGGGTGAACAGTGTTTCTGGATTATTATCATAGAATAATGGTTACTATTATCACACTGAAGGTAATTTGATGGAAAAGATCCTTAGGTGTTTGCATTTACTCCCTGACTAAATCAACATAGAATTTTGACCGACCTAATTAATCTGAAATTAAGCATTCCTACTGTTTACTGCGATTACCTCATCAGACAAGCTGTTTCAGCGTCTGTTTTTCCTCATGGCAAAAAAAGGTTCTCTTTTACTTCAAAAGTGAGTTTTCCTCCTCTTTAAGTTCAGCTGTTTGGCCATTTCTATCCAAAATAAATACTTCTTTCTCACCTTTAAGCTGTTTAAAGCTGAGTTGTCTTTAAATGTGTGTGCACGACGCCCCGGGCAGACTTTTGACTTCAGTGGGAGCTCTGAGTCTTTGAGAGCCTGATCTGACCCTGTGTTTGTGCTCAGTATATAAGTATTTATGTAATGTTTTCATTTCCTGACCCGCTCAGTATCATTTCTTTGGCAAATATATTCACTTCCCTCACATTTTCCCCATCTGTTATATTCTTAAGTCTGTCTATTACTTTGCTTACTTTTCTTTGATCTTTTCTTAGTCTGGATATCGTTTCCCAAGGACAATGCATGGACACACACGCACATACGTAAACCAAAATGAATACACAGCCTATGTTTTCCATGTTCCAAAGTATGTACATTATCTTGCCCAATGTTCAGCTTTACATGTAGTGAGATACGCAGACGGATATAGATTTTACCTTTGTTCATATCTCTATAATGACAAGATGAATTGATCTTTTGCTTTTATAAATACAGACAAGGAGTTCTCTGTTTCTTAATTTTATGAGAAAGAACCTGGTACGATAGGAACTTATAGTCTGCTTTTTCTCACATTTCTGTTTCTGAATCTCATTTTGGGATGTTATCTAGAGGGAGAGATTTTCAGTTTTTATTTTGACGAATCCATATTTGTTTTCTTTTGTTCTTAAGCAGTATGTTTTGAAAGCATTGCTCGCTGGCCATCTTAGAAGATGTTGGCATTCAAGAGAACATCAAAATGGCTATCAGGCATCTGTGGATTCATTCTGGATTCCAGGTGGGTATTTGAGACACAACAAATGAAAAGCCCCATTTTAATATATTTGCCTGCTCTTGTTTTCTCACTTGACTTCCCAATCTAATTTCTTTGCTGCCAAGGGTTCTCACTCATAACACCATTTAAAATTTAAAAGCAATATATATTTAAATGCAAAACAATGTGTTTATATGGAGACTCTGCCACAGTGGAAAGTATGACAGTGGATTTCATTTCAGAGAGTTCTGGATGATCTCCCGAGTGGTGGAGCCAGAGGTAAGAAGTTAGATTATTCCAAATGACTGGAAATAAAATAAATGTTATTCTCTGTTTGATCATGGTCTGCATCTTTCCACAATAGGGAATTTTTGTTTTTATTCATTGGCTCTTTGTCATCTTCCTTTTGACTGACCATGGTTGCTGTGAATAGTAGAGAGAGCAACTTCCAAATTTATTTTAACAGCAGGAGAGGTTATGTGTCACTCATTCTCACACTTTGAGAAAACTAAGAAATCCTATGTGTAGGTTTTCCTCAGAAGTCTCCCTATTGACTCAAAACACACTCTGAAATCTGTTTGTTCTCTGGAATGCTAATGTAATTCAAATGGGGAATTTTCTACTCCACATCCCATCCTATCAGTTCACTCAGGAACATCCCAGTAGAGTGATCAATTATACAGAACTTGCTGCTTGTACAACCTTCTGCCACAAAGGCTAACAATGAAGCAAAGATGTGAAAAGCTCAATAAAAATGGAAAATATTTTATATCATGCAGTTAGATTATTTACTGGGAATATGTGTATGTTTTATAACAGTAGTTTTTAGAATGCATAAGTAAGTTTATGTCTGAGGTCAACAGTCAAAAGTGTGCTCCCAGAGCAAATACCAGATTATTCTGGTAGGGAAATAACTGGGTCGACTGCAAAATGCGTATCTTTGAATGTGTCTCTTTCAATTGCTTTGGTCACTGTTCTATTTAATATGCCTTCAAAAAATTAATATTATACTCTGTCCTGTTAAAGTAATAGTCATGAAATGAAATAAATCCACTTGTCTGGCGTATATTTCTTTCCCTTAGAACTTTCAAAACTGAGATGAGTGTGTGAAGATGTGGTGTATAGGTGCATGTACAAACTCATACAGCACATGAGTGCAATCTCCATCCTTGAAAACTTGTGTATAGTGTGAATAAATGGAAATGAAATCATGTTTTCAATGAGCCATTGAAATTAGATGTAACTTCTCTGGGAATTCCTTTTAATAATATAGTTACCCCCACGGATCTACTGGGTTAACAGAGTTTTTTTTGAACACTGTATCATCTGTAATTAATTGCAGCCATGTAGAAATATTGACAAACATTGAAACTAAAAAGTTGAAAGTGATGTAAAATATTGGACAAAACCCCCTAGAATTGGCATATTTCTGCAGCTTCTAGAGACAGGCATTAAAAATAAGGAGAGTGAGCAGGAATCTCAGGTTCTCCTGAGAGGACAGCAGTGTGCTCAGAGCTCGGTTTCCTTTTCCTTCTCTGACTCTAGGCTTCGATCTTTGCATCATTTTGACAAAGAACAGTGTATTCACTTTGATAGTGAATTTTTATTGGGGCAAGTGAGCTTCCCAAGGTGGCTCAGTGGTAAAAAAATCCACCTGTCAGTGTAGGATATGCGGGTTTGATCCCTGGGTCAGGAAGATTCCCTGGAGAAGGAAATGGCACCCACTCCAGTATTCTTACCTGAGCAATCCCATGGACAGAGGAGCCTGGTTGTCTACAGTCCACAGGGTTGCAAAAGAGTAGGACATGATTTAGTGACTTAACAACAACACTGGGGCAAGTGGCCTTCTTGGAGAGCTGAGCAGGAAGAGAGCAGCAAGCCCTTGACCTGTGGCTGGGAATTTCCTGTGTGAAAGCTGAATTTCCTTGGGATCTTATCTTCATGATCTGGAGACTTGTTTTATAGAAACTGGACATCAGCATGAGTCAGTCCTTATCTGGTGATATCTGGATATCCAGCTTCTCTATACCATCCATAAACATGAATGCAAAGGCCCAAATGTCTTTACCCATATCTTCACTCACCCAAGACACTTTTAAACTATTGTTTTATATTAAAAGCCAAATGCATGTGAGTAACTCTATGAAAAATTTCAAAAGAGAATCTTGACCCTTTACCTCACACCATTTAAAAATTAACTCAAAATGGAGTTTTGAGTCAGATAGGCTCAGTCGTATCTGAGAATCCATGGGATTCTCCAGGCAAGAATACTGGAGTGGGCTGCCATTCCCTTCTCCAGGGTCTCTTTCCGACCCAAGGATCAAACCTGGGTCTCCCACATAGCAGGCAGATTCTTTACCATCTGAGCCACCAGGGACGCAACTCAAAATGAAGGTAGACCTAAATGTAAAAATTTTAGAAGAAAATAAATCTAAGAGGAAATCTTAGTGGCATTAAAGTTAGCAAAGACTTTTTAAAAAGCTTGGGGGAAAAAAATCACTGCACTTCATCAAAATAAAAATGAGATTAAAGTAAAAGTAAGGGCACTGACAGTTCTCAATAATCAGGTAGACAAGATGGCCTTGTTCTGAAAATCTCAGCCAGCCTCTTTATCCAGTCATTCAGGTCTTTTTATTTTTATTTTATTTTGGCCACACAATGCTGGCATATGGGATCTTAGTTCCCTAATCAAGAACCAAACCCATGCCCCTTGCATTGGAAGTGTGGAGTCTTAACCACTGGATCAGGGAAGTCCCACCCAGAGCTTTCTAAAAGGGTACAATAACACTATGCAGACAGCATTGGAAATTATGCCAGGACGCAACAAAACAGATTTTCTCTCACCAAAGCACATCTGGCTGCTCCATACTTCCTGGGGTAATCTCCCAATAATGAGCCATATGGTACTCTACCTGAGGGAACCAGCCAAGGCAGGTTGATTACAGTGGACTCCTTCCTTCATGGAAGTGGCCGTGTTTTGTCCTCACTGGAATAGATGCTTTTTCTGGGTATGGATTTACCTTCTATGCCTGCAATGCTTCTATCAGTACCATCATCCACAAACTTCCTAAATACCTTATTCACCATCATGATATCTTACACCATCTTTTCCATCCAAAGTTTTTAAAAATGTATTAAAACATCCTGTGAGGAACTTACTCTCAAATGGTTCAGCTAAAAAAAATCCCGAATACTGTATACTGCACTTAGAAGTTTTGGGTAAAGTTTGAGATAGGTTCAAATTTTTTAAAAGTTTAAAGTCATGTTTCTAGGAAAAGCAGAAAACATATACACACATATACATTATATATATATGATATAATATGTTATATAATATCATATATAAAATTAATATAATATATTTAGTAATATTACATAAACAGTTTCTCAGGTCTTACTTTTAGAAGTCTTAATTCACTAATTTTATATATTTTAGTAATTTATTGTTATTTGTACAAAGCTTTCAGGTGATGCAGACACAAAATTTGAGAACTACCTAGATATCATTTCATCTACCCCCACTCCTCCATTTTGCAGAAGAGAGAAGAGAATCCTAAAGAGGCAATGCCATTTGTTCCAAGTTACACAATTATGTACTGATAGAAAGAAACCATACAGAAGGCTGAGCACTGAAGAATTGATGCTTTTGAACTGTGGTGTTGGAGAAGACTCTTGAGAGTCCCTTGGACTGCAAGGAGATCCAACCAGTCCATCCTAAAGGAGATCAGTCCTGAATATTCATTGTAAGGACTGATGCTGAAGCTCCAATACTTTGGCATCTGATGCAAAGAGCCGACTCGTTGGAAAAGACCCTGATGCTGGGAAAGATTGAAGGCAAAAGGAGGAAGGGGTGGCAGAGGATGAGTTGGTGAGATAGCATCACCAACTCAATGGACATGATCTGAGAAAACTCTGGGAGATACTGAAGGACAGTATGCTTCAGTGTGCTGCAGTCCATGAGTCACAAAGAGACTCGATTTAGTGGTTGAATAACAACAACCAGGGCCAGTATATTAAGAGCCAAATGACACCTAAATCTTTTTGTCAAGTCCTGGCATGTGTTATCTAAACCAACAGACAGACAAACAAATGAAGAAATAAATAAAATATTACCACCATGCGTTCATGCTAAGTTGCTTCAGTCACGTCCAGCTCTTTGTCGACCCTGTGGACTGTAGCCTGCCAGGCTCCTCCATCCGTGGGATTCTCCAGGCAAGAATACTGGAGTGGCTTTCCATACCCTCCTCTAGGGGATCTTTCTAACTCAGAGATCGAACTCACGTCTCTTTTGTCTCCTACATTGGCAGGCGGGTTCTTTACCACTAGTGCCACCTGGGAAAGAGGAAACTAAGGCTAACAATGAGTAAAAAGTTGCCAAAAGCTATACAGCTAGTAAGAGACAGGGCTGAACTTAAACCCAGGGTTGTTTGATTCCAAAGCATGAGTTCTTATTATCACACCATGACATACCTAATAGATAGTGGGTGTCTGTAAATATTTTTGAGTTAATGAATGTTGAATGATGCTTGGATATATGTTCATAGATAACTCTTTTCTGTAAGCTCCCAAATCATAGGGAAAAAGTGACAATTTGATTTAAATGTTTCAAATAATGGTTTGATTATTACCATCTCTTTCTCTTGGTATCAAAATGCTAGGATGGGTGGAGAACACCTTCTGCTAACTTATAGCTAACCAAGGAAGTATTTGACATCACAGTATCAGATGCTAAAGAGTGCAAATGACTTTATCTAAGTCTTTAATTCTATCAATGATAAACAGTATTACAATGATTTTCAAAAGTCTTGATTGAACTGTTAGAAAAATTGGCAGAGACATAGAAAAGGAAGAAGGAGAGCTACTACAAGGAAACTGAGAGGGTACTTACTGTGACTTGAGGATATTGGGTGGATGAAAATGATAACCATAGGTCATAGAGAAATGCCTCATATCTCTCTAATCATTCTCTCTAAGAATGGTGCTATAAAAAATAAATCACAGTTGTAGACATGAGAGTATGCTTTCACCTTTAGATATGAAAGGAAATCATATATTTGTAGGTGCGTATTGATGAAGCAATGAGCATTTATATACTAATAAAAATTCACTAAAAGAAAATACATGTAAATGTTTTTAAAATCAAAGAGGGTGCATCATCTATAATTAAATTCATGCCACAAATTAAGATAAAAAATCATTCAAGATAATTATATAAATATTAAAATAAGAAGCATTCATCTTCAAGCAAAAAAAAAAAAAAAATACACCAAGAATCACACTAGCAACAGTCTTCAATATTACCTTTCAGTTGAATTTCCTGAAACAAAATGAAGGACACACTTTTATTGTCTCCAGTTCTTATGCCTTTTCCATCTTGAGTTCTATTCAACTACCAGCAGAAAGGAAGGAAGTGTCCTGACTTACAGTGTTTCAGTCTCACTGGAGGATGTATCAGACATTTACTATTAAGGGCTAAACAATGTACCTTATCTAGTGCTACATAATATTCTAAATAGAAGGATAGATCTAATGTTACAGAAGATTAGATGGCAAATAATTCTCAATAAAAGAGCTCTGTAGTCTAGCATTAGTGATTGGATGAAGTTGGAACTGGCAGTTAGGTGTGTGGGGTGCCATTCATAATTCAAGATTTACTGAGTTCCTTGCAGTAAACTCTAAAAAGAGCAAAGCTGAAGCTGTATGATAATGCAACTAAACTAGTGCCATGTGGATCAATTAGACTGATCAGTCAAATGAACTAGATTTTTATACTGAATTTAGTCAAATCTATTGTGTCTCTACCTATAGTCTATGTTCAAACTGCATCTCTGCCTGCTGGGACCCACAGGTACCACGAAGGTTGAAAGTCAGTCACTGCCAGATCCTTTGGGCTTATGCTGTTCTCAACTCTCCTATATTCTTTTAAAAGTTGGCTGAAGGGTCAGATAAGTGGATGTGTGCCGATCAAAAAGGGTTATGGAATAGATAGCTATTAAGCGTTGAATAAGAAAAAGCCAACTGAAGATTGTTTCTGCATTTGTCACTAAATATATTGCTAACAGTATTTCTTGATGGTCTATGTATCAAATTTTTATTAGTATAAGAATCATTATACAATTCATTTTAAAGACTAATAGGCAGGAAGTCCAAAAGAGTCGGACACGACTAAAGCAACTGGGCAACAGATGCAGCAGTTTTCAGTCGTATATGAAAAACTAATGATCTTAAAAATGTGGAATCTTCATACAGTGGAATACTACTCAGCCATGTAAATGAACAAACCACCTATAAACACAGCACTGAGGGGTAAGCTCCAAAACATTACACCGAGACACAGAAACCAGAAGAGTACATATTTGCATGATCCCAGTTATATGAAGTCTTGAACAAATCAATTCATTTTGAAAGAAATCAGAGCAGCAGTGAGGAACTGACTGGAAAAGGGCAGAAGGAACTTTTTTTAAGTGATGGTTGTGTTCTCCATCTTGACAGGGATGTTGGGTTACGTCAATGTATGCATTGGTCAAATCTCTTGGAATTGTAACACTTAAGATTAGTACCTCTCTCTGTGTGTATGCTATGCCTTATTATAAAAGGTATTAAAAGAAAAAAATATGTGTTACTTTACTTATTTATTTTTTGCCTTTGCTTTCAGCAAAGTCAAAGGCTAATTTTTAATGGTCAATTACACATAACTAAGAACACCGTGTATTAGCATACTTTTTACTTCATATTTTATTTAAACTATTACTAATTTAGCAATCTTATTATACATTTGTTATGTAATAATGTCCTTCAAAGTCCTTTTTAAAAGTGTATGCATGCTCAGTCACTCACTTGTGTCCTCTCTCTGTGACCCCACAGTCTGTAGTCCACCAGGCTCCTCTGTCCATAGGATTTCCCAGGCAAGAATATTGGAGTGGGTTTCCATTTCCTCCTCCAGGGGATCTTCCCAACCCAGGGATCAAACCCATATCTTCTGAGTCTCCTGAATTGGCAGGTGGATTCTTTACCACTGAACCACATGGGAATTATGTTTTTAAAAGAGGCATACATAAATACAAGCATATATACAATCATACTTGCAAAGACGTATATGTTTAGCAATTCAGAAAAAAAAACTTTAAAAATCCTGACTTCTTATCACTTTCAGTTTTGATTTTTTTCATTCATAGAAGTCTATCTGAATAGTACAAAAGATGAATTTCTCTCCTGATTTAGTTATTACCTCAAAAATTTATTTTCTTTTGAAGAATGTAGCATTGCTCAAGCAGAATATTTGCCTGAGAATAATGATGTATGAATATAGAATGTAGCTACAAAGATTATCTGAAATTATATAGTACAACTACTCCACAGAATTCCTAACTTTCTCTGTTTATACAACATTAAAGTTGTCTGAGGATCCATGATTAACATAAAATAAAAAAGTACAGAATTTTTGAAGTTATTACTGATCGTACTCAAGATGTAGATAAGGGGAATGATTGGGATGGCAGAGATTTTTTTAATTTCAAGTGATGTGATGAACATGAAATGAGAAAAAGACGATTTTATAACTCTGTCTCCAAGCCAGATTTGCCTAGAAGCTTTATCTTAGTGTTTCAAATTCTCCCAAATAAGTGAAAATTATTAGTTGTTGTAGAACCAAAGAATGCTGATGGTTGATTCAATATTGCCCCCACTTTTCAAGATGAATAGTGTGAATGACATCAAGTATAAAACAGATTTCAGAAATTCCTATTTCATGAGAAGCTGCTGTGTGGAAGCGAATACTTCATTTAGAATGTGAGAAAGAAATCCTGCCATTTGTAACAACCTGGATGGATCTTGAAGGGCATTCTGCTAAGTCAGACAAAAATAAATACTACATGATATTGCTTATATGCAGCATCTAAAATAGCTGAACTATAAAATCAGAGAGTAGAGTGGTGGTTCCCAGGGGCTGGCAGGTAAGGAAATTGGGAAGATGTTTAAGGTAGAAACTTGCAACCAGTATATAAATAAGTCCTGGGAATCTAACACAGAGCATAGTGATTATAGTCAGCAATATGGCATTATATACTTTCAAGTTGATAAGAAACTAGATTTGAAATGTTCTACCCTCAGAAAGAATTACAGGAGGTGATAATATTAGCTAATCCTATGTGGTACTCAGGGCTTCCCTGTGGCTCAGTGGTAAAGAATCCACCTGCCAATATAGGAGACATGGGGCTTGATCCCAGTGTCTGAAAGATCTCCTGGAGAAGGAAATAGCAACCCACTCCAGAATTCTTGCCTGGGAAATTCCACGGAAAGAGGAGCCTGGCGGGCTACAGTCCACCAGGTCACAAAAGAGTGGGAGAGGATTTAGTGACTAAACAAGGACACAATGTGGTAATCATGTTGCAATATACAAATGTATCAAATCAATGCTTGTAACCTTGGTGGTGGTGAAAGTTGCCAGTACTGTCTGACTCTTTGGGACCCCATGGACTCTATATAGTCCATAGAATTCTTCAGGCCAGAATACTGGAGTGGGTAGCCTTTCCCTTCTCCAAGGGATCTTCCCAACCCAGGGATCGAACCCAAGTCTTCCTCATTGCAGGTGGATTCTTTACCAGCTGAGCCACAAGGGGAACCCAAGAATGCTGGAGTGGGTAGCCTTTCCCTTCTCCAGGGGATCTTCCAGACCCAGGAATTGAACTGGGCTCTCTTGCTTTGCAGGCAGATTCTTTATCAACTGAGCTATGAGGAAAGCCCCTTGTACCCTTAAGTGTACACAAGGTACTAAGTCAATCATATTTACAAAGCTATTGATGCCTGCTCTCCTAGATCTTTTGCTATTTTTTTTTATAATGAGTATATTTTGATGTTTATTTATTTATTTAACTGTGTCAGATCTTAGTTGTGGCATGCAAGATACTAAGTCAACCATACTTACAAAGCTATTGATGCCTCTTCTCCTAGATCTTTTCCTATTTTTTTTTAATGAGTATATTTTGATGTTTATTTATTTATTTGACTGTGTCAGGTCTTAGTTGTGGCATGTGAAATCTTCCTTGCATCATGTGGAAGCTTTCACTGCAGTTCATCAACTCTGGGCTTAGATGCTTCATGGGGATCTTAGTTCCCCGACCAGGGATTGAACCTGTGTGTCTCCTGTACTGCAAAGCAGATTCTTAACCACTGGACCACCAGGGAAGCCCCATATCTTCTCCTTTGTTTTCTGACCATCTTTACTGTTCTTGTTCAGTTGCTAAGTCTTGTCCAACTCTTTGTGACATCATCAACTGTAGCACACCAGGTTCCTCTCTCCACTCTCTCCCAGAGTTTTCTTAAACTCAAGTTCATTGAGTTGGTGATGCTATCTAACCATCTCATCCTCGGCCACTCCTCTTCTCTTCTTGCCTTCAATCTTTCCCAGCATCAGGGTTTTTTCCCATGAGTCATCTCTTTGCCTCAGGTGGCCAAAGTATTGGAGCTTCAGCTTCAGCATCAATCCTTCCAATGAATATTCAGGGTTGATTTCCTTTAGGATTGAATGATTTGATTTTCTTGCGTCCAAGGGACTCTCAAGAGTCTTCTCCAGCACCACACTTCAAAAGCACCAGTTCTTTTGCACTCAGCCTTCTTTATGGTCCAACTTTCACATCTGTACATGACTAATAGAAAAACCACATCTTTGACTATATGCACCTTTGTCAGCAAAAGTGATGTCTCTGCTTTACTACTTTGTATAAAAGAGCCTCAAAGTCTCTTATGCAACTCCCCACAATAACTCTTTAAGAAAGACTATGGCAATTTATATTTCTATCTCCAAACTATTTTCGTCTCCACAATGTTTCCAAGGAGAAAACAAATTGCTTTTAACTTGCAAATTAATCATCCAGCTTCTTTTTGGTTGTTTTTTCCTCTAGATGGTGAGAGAGAATAGTGTTTTTTTCATTAATTAACTTTTTTTGCCCAAAGCAAGTATTGCTATGGTATCTTGAAAACTGCTCAGAGATGCTGTTTTATAATGCAGATATACAACATGGCCATTGGCTCAAGAAATCAAGATTAATTCCTATTGTGCTAGACAGCATATTAAAAAGCAGAGACATTACTTAGCCAACAAAGGTCCATCTAGTCAAAGCTATGGTTTTTCCAGTAGTCATGTATGGATGTGAGAGTTGGATTATAAAGAAAGTTGAACACTGAAGAATTGATGCTTTTGAACTGTGGTGTTTAGATAAGATAATCTAAATTTTTCTTCATATAATGTGTGCACATACCTTATTATTTCATTTTTTCCAAGTGTAGATATCAGTCCATTTATTTTGATTAAAAATTCAATAATATTATTTTACATTGGGTTAATCCAGTCTATGTTATTCTTTTGATAATCCTACATAGATACTCTCTGAAAGGTTTGTCAGTCTAAATAATCTATGACTTTTCTTTTCCTGGATTATGGGAAAAGCATATTTCACATGAAATGCCTCTGATTCCTTGATTTCATAGCATCTTGTTTTTAAAAGCTCTTTTAATCCCATTACTTCTTAATATATTTAAGCCATGCACCAGCTATCTATGTGGCTTCTACATTTTTTTTTCAATGTAGCCATCATAAATTATTTAAGCATCATTTTCTCCTTTGACTTAAACAAATTTATTGGTGTGTAAACATAAAATGAGTCTAAAATTCTTAAAAACTGAGACAGCAAGGAAAACACAAAATAAAACTGTGTATTCACAAAAACAGCACACAGGAAAAGCAAGCACCATAGCAGTTCATATACTTGCCTTCATGGGATGCAACATAAACAGTCTTCATAATAATAGAACAGCAGTTTGAACAGAAGAATGCTTGATTACCTTGATAATCCTCCCATTCATAAAAAAATGATTATAAAAAGCATATATTTTATAAACTCACTTGGCATGATAGGCATACTGAAAGGGAAGAAAAAGACATACTATAGTTCTCAGTTAGCTGCTTTTAGTAGTATAGAAATAAACGTACTTTCATTTTCCTGTTATGGCCCCAGTCTTTTATTTGACATCCTCTTTCTTATTTAGTCTTGATTTAATTTTATTTTACTTTCATTTTCCCATGTTCTTAATACCCTTATGCCACTACATCTCATGTGAAACAATTTTTAACATGTTTATAAAACACAATAGGATGCAAAGCACATATGTAGACAGGTTGCCCGTGGACTGCAAAGAACAGACAGGAAATATAAGAATGAGGACAGTTTGTTCAAGAGCATTAGAAGAAAAATACAAGAGTTTATCTGGGAAGGAAGGTAGAATCAAGGAATATGTAAAGAGTTAAAAGTGCTCCACTCATACTAAAAGAGTAATTGTTTTTTAGAGAAAGGACTGATATAGGTGAGCTCTCTTAACCTTTTTGTTATTTGAGTTATTGTGTCTATTTAACTGAATTTTAAACCAAATGTAGGGTTTTGGTAAAGATTGATTAGATAATAGGTTCATTCTACAAGGTGATTAAGCTATTCCCCTGAGGAGGGGAGACAGTTTGGGGAGATGTATTATTTCTTTCAGACCGTTAGAGTGCCATTTAATCCAGCTGTTCAAACACAAAGCCATTTAAAGTGCTTTCTACCACTCAGAAGAAAATTCTAGATAATATAGATAATGAGCATTAATGACATGTCCAGCATGAAGGGAGATCTGGATGGAGGCAAAAATTGTAAAGGGTCAGAACTAGGCATGCACAGGGAGGGAGCAAGTTCCATCACGGGGCTGAGAGGCAGTTTGGGAAGGAGATTGCTTCATAAATATTGAGTCCCAAGAATCGTTACCCACAGGGATCCCAGATCACCAACAAAAGGGCACCCTTAGGCACAGGCGGAAATGGGTATTTGGTTGCTTACAAGATGATTCATTGATTTCTGCCATCAAAATTTTGCCCTGAGCTAGTGGATTCCACATAGTATTATTTCAAACACATGACTTAGCTGTTTCTATTGTTTTATCATTAGGCTTTTCTACTTTCTTTGTTTGAAGCAGAACATAGGGTTTTAGAAGATATGACAGTGGAGTGTGGGTATCAGGTTGTTGGATAGGTGTGTGACTGGTTCCTTTTGGGTCCACCATTCTCCCAGCCTACTAGACATCAACACCTACACTAGAATTATTAGGACCAGATGGCATGTTCTGGTTCCCCATCAAATCCAGTGCATGTAGGTGAAGGAAGCATGCATCATTCTTGCCAAGCCCTACACTGGATAGAACTCAGTTCCTGTTGTCCTTTGTGTAGAGAAGCATCTTTAGGGAAAAAGCTGTATAGTTAATAATGGCAGTGGCTGGTCAGGGTCCCATTATGCACTTCAAGTAGGTTGTATCAAGTATTCCGTCTAGTCAAATCTATGGTTTTTGTAGTAGTCATATACGGATGTGAAAGTTGGACTATAAAGAAGGCTGAGTGTTGAAAAATTGATGCTTTTGAACTATGGTGCTGGAGAAGACTCTTGAGAGTCCCTTGAACAGCAAGGAGATCAAACCAGTCAATCTTAAAGAAATCAATCCTGAATATTCATTGGAAGAGACTGATGCTGAAGCTGAAGTTCCAATAATTTGGCCACCTGATGGGAAGAGCTGACTCATTGGAAAAGACCCTGATGCTGGAAAACATTGAAGGCAAAAGGAGAAGAGGGTGGCAGAGGATGAGATGGTTGGATGGCATCATTGACTCAATGGACATGAATTTGAGTAAACTCTGGGAGATGGTGAAGGACAAGGAAGCCTGGTGTGCTGCAGTCCATGGACTTATGAAGAGTTGGACACAACTGAGTGAACAACTGAACAACAAAATATCTAGTATCAGAGCTTGGACAAGGAGAGATAGACCTGATGTCCTATATGAAGAGCCTGGTCTGCAAAGGCTGTACGGAAGATTTTCATACTGCTGAACTTGGCCTGCAGATCCTAAAGTTTACCAAGTTCTGCTAAATCCATGTTTCTCAAACTTGGTAAAATGAGAATAAAATGGAGAGATAGTTAAATGTGCATGTCTCTGAGCCCCAGTCCTGGAGATCATTCAGTAGATCTGGGATAAGATCCCAGAATCTGGATTTTTAACCAGCACTCCTACTTGTGTGTAGATGGGATGTAAAACACATCTTGAGAAAGTTTGTGCTGGGTAGTCACTGGTGAATATCACCCAGGTGGTAGATGAGAGAAGAGAAAGTTACTGAGATTGAAAAGCAGGGATCTTTATAAGACTGAATGAACTGGCTAGTGGCTAAGGCTGAAATTATGCAGAATCCAATAGTGAGAGAGAAGGCAGCCTAGTTGATCTGCTGATACAAGGAACAGAGCTCTAATTCTGGTCCAACTTCCCTTGGTATTTTATCTGATCATCAAGTTGGAGATTGTGTCAAGGGCTGCAGGGCAAGGACACTTTAATTGCTGGAGCATCTTGGAGGGTCCTCCAGAAGTAGAAGATAAACTGAAGACTGGGCAACATGTGGGAAGGCACCATCTGAATATTTCTGGAAAGTAAAGGATCCATTGGAAGCAGGGTTTGCTCTTAGTTTCTTCCATGATCCCTCCACCAGAGTGGGATGCCATTTCTGAGGGACCAGAATTTGGTTAATGAAGCTATTACAATTTTTACTAACTCTGCAAGTTAGGTGAAGTTTAATTGTCTCTTTGAGCCTTCATATCTTCATCTGTAAGATGGATATCATTACAGTACACTTGTTGGGATTGTTGGGAGGAATGGGGAAAATGGGTATAAAACATTTTGTCTGTATATAAAAGTGAAAGTGAAACTGTTGGTTGCTCAGTCGTGTCTGACTCTTTGCAACTCCATGGACTATAGCCCGCCAGGCTCCTCTGTCCATGGAATTCTCCAGGCAAGAATACTGGAGTGGATAGCCATTCCCTTCTTCAGTGGATCTTCCTGACCCAGGGATGGAACCCAAGTCTCCCTCATTGCAGGCAATTCTTTACTGACTACTGTCTGTGTATATAGAGGCTCAATAAAAGACTGTTCTTGTACTTCTTTGCTTTCATGAACATCATGGGGTAGTGGAAAGAGTGTAGAGTCCATAGTGAGATTTGGCTTGGAGTCCCATCTTGATCATTTCCTAGCTATATGACCTTGATCAGTTTATTGCTCTCTCTGCACCTAAATTATTGCTTAAAAATAGAATCATAATGCTTGTCTTATAAGATTGCTTTTAATATTAGTAATAACAGGAGAAAACAAACACCTGGCATCGTATTGAAATCGGTCAGTAAGTCATTGCTTCACTCCCTGTTTGCGTTCTCTTCCCTCTCCTCCCTTTGTCTTTACTATCTGCAACTCGTCTTGGCTATTCTTGTATTTTGAGGTTCTGAGCTCATGAAACCTGTGAAAAGGGAGCTGGTCTCTTCTGCTGATTTCAAATATCAGCTTTCAAAAATTGCACAGGAAGACAGAGCTGTTAGACATCCTGCCAATCACTTTACAAGGTCTGTGCAAAGAAGTTGTACCAGCTCACTGTTAGATAATTATCTTGCAGTCCAAGCATTTTCTAGCCCATTTGAGGTTCTGTATTCTCCCTGGGTGAGTATGTGTACAGTGTCATTCTGCTTAGTTCTTCTAAGACCTGGCAATCCTTCCCTACTAGACAGGGTCAAAGATATTCAGTCTCTGGGCCAGGAAGCAGGTGTTAAAGTGCCAGAGAATGAAATCATCCCCTCTCTACTGCAAGGAAACATGTCCTCCTTTCCAGAAAAGCCCATAACTTTTGGGCCTCACTACCTGAGATGTGGCTCAGTGGTAAAGAATCCACCTGCCCATGAAGGAGTTGTGGGTTGGCTCCCTGGGTTGGGAAGATCCCCTGAAGAAGAAAATGGCAACCCACACCAGTATTCTTGCCCTGGAAAATCCCATGGACAGAGAAGCCTGGAGGGCTACAGTCCATGCAGTAACAACTGTTGGACACGACTTAGCAACTAAAGAACAACAACCTCACAAAAAGCCTTCCATTTGCTAAGTAATGAACTATGGTTCTATACCTAGTCACTTGTCTCATTACAATTTGGAAGGCATCAGTGAAGTCAACCCACTTTCATCTGGTAGACTATAGGGATCGTAGTCTCCATGGAGGCAGTGATCAGCATATGGAAAATCTACAGTTTGTACAGATTGCTGTAAATCTCCAAGAGATGCCTTAATAGGAAGGAATGAATGTGTTATGTACCCACAGACTTTATATTACATACAAATGGAGATGTTTCCTTCTATAGGGCAAAGTCCTTCACTGTATTACCTCAAAGTGGAAAGGCTTCAACAGAATCATGTCACTGGTTTTGTGTGATACAGGAGATGAGCAACCAGAATGATGGAGATTTGGTTCCAACCAGGTATACCCAGTGGGGCTTCCCAGATGGCGTTAGTGGTAAAGAACCCGCCTGCCAATGCAGGAGACATTGGAGATGTGAGCTCGATCCCTGGGTTAGGGAGATCCCTTGGAGGAGGACTTGGCAACTCACTCCAGTATTCTTGCTGGAGAATCCCATGGACAGAGGAGCCTGGCGGGTTACGGTCCATAGGGTCACAAAAGAGTCAGAAGCGACTTAGTTGGCATGCACGCACGTGGGCAGGTATACCCTGTGGACGACTAGAGAAATAGCAGTGGGGATTATTAGCCACCACCAGTTAAGGAAATTTATAATTAAATACTAAAGCTGAGAAAATAGGTGTCAAATGTTAAACTGAAGAGTGTTGTTAGGAACTAGAAATAAGGGCCATAGTTAGGTCATTGGATAACTCCAGTGAGTTCTGTCAAGGAGAGCATCCTCCTTCCTTGGAGATATTTTTTTGGTTGTCCTATTATACAACTTACTTTCCCGAGTTGTACAGCGTAGTGGCAATTAATGTATTGTAATCTTGAACAAATCACCATTCAAAGTCAAATTCAAGACATTTCCTTTGACATGCCAAACCCTGAGCCAGATGCTGAAGAATGCCAGGCAAACACAACTGTTTCACCACTGCATGATAACTGATGGTCCATTGAGAACCATGAGTGTTCTTTACCAAGCACTTTTTAGCAGGCCACTGATCCGGGGGAGAGGATAGAACGATATACGATGCTTTCTCTCCCCTCAGGCTTAGAGTGAACACATTAAGTAGAGATTGGAAAGTTAGAAAAAGAAATTAAACTGTGCAGAACTTCATACAATAGACAGGGAAATATCTCCTCTTTAACACTTGCCATTTCAGAAGCAGATCTGGTTAGAGAATAATCCAAAGTGACTGCTGAACTTTGTGCTCCTAAGAAGTAGAGTCTTATTGTTTAGCTGAACTCCTTGACAGTGTTGCTGATACGGAATGGTTGTGAAAGATCTGAAAAGAACAGAAATTCTCTTGGTAATCAAGTGACTGGAATGTGGAATTCAGTGGGCAATTAAGAGGTTGGAAGAAGAGAGCCAATAGAAGGGAGATCGATCAAGATGTGTGAACTGAAATGTCTTTCAGAATAGCTTGGCCTGAGGCAGGACAGCCAGAAGGTATGTTAGAGAGATGTTGCCTAATATTTTATTTGCATTTGTAGCTATATATGTCTATCTATCTATCTATCTGTTCTTCCCTGGTGGCTCAGTGCTAAAGAATTTATCTGCCAATACAGGAAACCAGGATTCCATCCCCAAATTGGGAAGATCCCCTGGAGAAAGAAATGACAACCCATGTCAGTATTCTTGCCTGGAAAATCCCACGGACAGAGAATGCTAGCAGGCTACAGTGCATGGGATAATAAAAGAGTCAGACACGACTTAGTGACTAAACAACAACAACAAATCTATCTATCTATATTTCTAGAAATTTGAATCATAGATAAAAACAGTTTTGGGTTTGACACAATGGTTTGTGCAGAGGGGTCTATAGGCTGGATGGCAAAAAAAAAATTCATAAACTAGTTAATTGAGGCAGAATCTTAAAGTCAGAAGGAATCATGAGAACAGAAAACATTTCATTCTCCCTTTCTTCTACACTCTGAATGTGCACATTGTGGTGACCTATTTAAAAGATGTGGAATAGGTTTTGAGCCAGTCTTATTAAGAATTTAAAGCAAGAAGTGACCTCTGTTGATCTTTGGGTTATATTTAAATTCAAACCAGTTAATAAGAAATTATATTCAAACTATTGAAAGCTTTTGAATTCATGGAATAGTTTACTTGAACACTGACAATAATTATCTAAATATTTTGGCTAAAACATTTTAAGAATAATTTTGCTTTTATGTAGTAGACACCCCTTAACTTGACTCCTTTTAAAATGGGTCAGAATTTGGGATCTATATGGTGACTACATGATTTTTTAAAAATGACAAGGTGGACTCAGGAAAAATGCTTTCACAGGGTTTGGTTTATGAGAGAATATCTTGTTCAGACACTGGCTCTGTAGATTTTTCTTCTTTCTCACAATAATCTTGTGTGAATATGTAGGTGTTTTAGTTTATGGTCAGTAGTAGAAGTTGGAGCAAGAAAAACTTCACTTAATTTTTGTTGCTGAATGTGAAACATCTGACAGTATTTGCCGAGAAAAACCAAATTGCCTGGCTCTGTTTGCATAAGCAAAAGGAAAAGTCCAGGGTAGCCATCTGCAAATCAACATCAAAGGCTTCGCACAAAATGAAGGGAGGGTGACATGTATTTTGAGAAACAGTATGAGATCCTTCTGTTCCTAGGGCCGTGCTGCTGCGGCTTTCCATGCTAGGCAACCACAGCCAAGGGCAGCTGAGGTTTCTGTGTCTTTATTGCTGAGGTAGCTGGTCTCTCAGAACTGAAGTTCACAGTGCTCTGTCCTTGGCCCACTCCCCCACCCGTTAACATCTGTCCACGATGGAGACTCGCAGCACATTTTCTATGAAATGAAGCCATTCTAAAAACATACATAAAGTCAAAGGTTTTGGAGAAAAGGAAACAAAGTCATTAAGTAAACACGTCTTTTCTTTTTTATTTAACTTTTATTGGAGTGTAGTTGCCTTGCAATGTGTGAGTTTCTACGGTACAGCAAAGTGAACGAGCTATATGTGTGCACGGTGTAGGAGTAGTGTTAGTCACTCAGGCATGTCTGGCTCTACGACCCCATGGACTGTAGCCCGCCGGGCTCCTCTGTCCCTGGACTTGTCCAGGCAAGAATACTGGAGTGGGGTGCCATTCCCTTCTCCAGGGGCTCTTCCCAACCCAGGGATCAAACCTGGGTCTCCCACATTGCAGGCAGATTCTTTACTGTCTGCATATATCCCTTTGTGGATGTCCTTCCCGCTTAGATAACATACCCTTTCTGCTAAGCCTGCCGTTTCCTGCATGAGTTACTCAGTACATGTGACATTTACTTTACAGAATTATGGTCTCCACACTTGACCAAAAAGTCTCAATTTCTTTCCCAATATTAA
This sequence comes from Cervus canadensis, assembly GCF_019320065.1. Lineage (NCBI taxonomy): Eukaryota > Metazoa > Chordata > Mammalia > Artiodactyla > Cervidae > Cervus > Cervus canadensis. The sequence continues at coordinate 35,316,708 of NC_057411.1, forward strand.
TTGAATCAGGTTCTCTTTTCTCATCAAAAGGTGGTCACAATCTTGCATTTGAAGGTAAGAGTGTAATTTAGATCCCCTATGAGTTTATGCTTTTGAACTGTGGTGTTAGAGAAGACTCTTGACAGTCCCTTGGACTGCAAGGAGATCCAACCAGTCCATCCTAATGGAGATCAGTTCTGGGTGTTCATTGGAAGGACTGATGCTGAAGCTAAAACTCCCATACTTGGCCACCTCATGCGAAGAGTTGACTCATTGCAAAATACCCTGATGCTGGGAGGGATTGGGGGCAGGAGGAGAAGGGGACGACAGAGGATGAGATGGCTGGATGGCATCACTGACTCGATGGACATGAGTTTGAGTAAGCTCCGGGAGTTGGTGATGGACAGGGAGGCCTGGCGTGCTGCGATTCACGGGGTCGCAAAGAGTCGGACACGACTGAGTGACTAAACTGTACTGAACTGAACTGAATGAGTCCCAAGGACTTTCCAGGCGGTGCAGAGGTAAAGAATCCGCCTGCAATGCAGGCAACACGGTTTCTCTCTCTGCGTTGGGAAGATCCCCTGGAGAAGGAAATGGTGAAGGAAGATGCTCCAATATTTTTGCCTGGAAGATTCCATGGACAGAGGAGCCTGGCGGGCTAAGGGTTGGACCTAACTGTGCAACTGAGCACAAGCAGTTGTAAATGAGTAATTCTAATCATTGGTCCCTGGTGGCTCAGCATGAAGAATCCACCTTCCATGCAGGAGATCGAGCAACTGAGCACACACACATGAGTTCTGAATTTCCAAGATTCTATAATTATGTATTCTAAACAAGGACTATGTCTTTGCAGGCGTTGCTAATCTGAAATTATCTAACATTTTGGGAGATTGATGGTTCACACTGTCCCAAAGCTATGATGCTCTTGAAGTGAGGTGAGGTGAAAGTCACTCAGTCGTGTCTGACTCTTTGCGACCCCATGGATTATACAGTCCATGGAATTCTCCAGGCCAGAATACTGGAGTGGATAGCCTTTCCCTTCTCCAGGGGATCTTCCTGACCCAGTAATCAAACTGGGGTCTCCTGCATTGCAGGTGGATTCCTTACCAACTGAGCTATGAGGATAATGCTCTTGTAAGTTATGAAATCGCTTCCTTTCTTTCCTTCCTCCTTTCATTTCTCTTCCTTTCTCCTCTCTTCCTCTCTCTTTCTCTTTCTTCCCTCTCTTTATTCCTTTTTCTTTTTTCTTGTCTCTCTCTCTCTCTCAACTCCATCTCTCCCTTGTTTCTTTTTTCTCTCATTTTTTTCCATGACTTTAAAAGTTTTAATGAAGTGAAACATTAAACATTTTATTGAAGTAAAACATCGCAGAAAATTTAACAAATCAAACCTAAATTTATAGCTTGGCAAGTTTTTACAAAGTGAACAAACCTCTTGTAACCAGTGTCCAGACCAAGAAATAGAACTATAGTAATATACCAGAAATCTTCTTTGAGACTTTTCCAAATTATTAAGCACCCCTCACACTCCCCCTGAAAACCTCATTGCTGTTTTGATTTGTAGCACATGGATTACTTTTTCTTGTTTATGAACTTTATATAAATGGATTCCTATAGTATATACCATGTGTGACTATCTTATTTTATTCAACATTATATGAAATGTATCCATAGCTGTAGCTTTTTCATTTTCATTGATGTGCTGTTAGAAAACAAATAACAGTATATATTTAGGAAACATTTCTTTGTGTAGTTTGATTTTTTCGATTTTTAAAAGGAGTCTGTAAATAAGAATATACCATGATTTATTTATCCATTCAATTTTTTATAGACATCTATTCCATTTTGGATTTTTTTAAGCTGCTAAGATAATTTTTCTACATGTTGTGATTTCTGTTGAATATATAATTACAAGGAAAACTGCTGGGGCATAGAGTTAGAATAGGTTAAATTTCTGTAGATACTTCTATAGTTCTCCAAAATGGCTTTGCCAAGATTTTCAGTTACTTTACAACCTTGCCAACACTTGGTACTATCAGATTTTATTTTGTTTTGTTTTAGCATTACTGATGAATGTGCAGTGATTTCTTAGTGTAGTTTTCATTTGCACTCCCTGAGAACTGGTAAGGATGAGCACCTATTCACTTGTTTATAGGCATTTGAATACTTTTTGTGAAGTATCTATTAAATATTAAACAACAACAACAAAAATGAAAAAGAAAATGGTTTTTCTGCTAGTAACAATTCTGACATGAAATGTATGGGGTTTTTTTCCTTATAAACTTTTCATTTTATATTGAAGTATAGCTGCTTATTTTTCTGAGCTCCAAAATCACTGCAGATGGTGATTGCAGCCATGAAATTAAAAGATGCTTACTCCTTGGAAAGAAAGTTATGACCAACCTAGACAGCATATTAAAAAGCAGAGACATTACTTTGTCAACAAAGGTCCATCTAGTCAAGGCTGTGGCTTTTTCATTGGTCACGTATGGATGTGAGAGTTGGACTATAAAGAAAGCTGAGTGCCGAAGAATTGATGCTTTCGGACTGTGGTGTTGGAGAAGACTCTTGAGAGTCCCTTGGAGTGCAAGGAGATCCAACCAGTCCATCCTAAAGGAGATCGGTCCTGGGTGTTCATTGGAAGGACTGATGTTGAAGCTGAAGCTCCAATACTTTGGCCACCTGATGTGAAGAGCTGACTCATTTGAAAAGACCCTAATGCTGGGAAAGATTGAGGGCAGGAGGAGAAGGGGACAACAGAGTATGAGATGGTTGGATGGCATCACCGACTCAATGGACATGGATTTGGGTGGACTCCGGGAGTTGGTGATGGACAGGGATGCCTGGCGTGCTGCGGCTTATGGGGTCGCAGATTCGGACACAACTGAGTGACTGAACTGAGCTGATAGCCAGTGAACAATGCTGTGATAGTTCCAGGTTAACAGAGAAGGCACTCAGCCATACATATACATGCATCCATCCTTCCCCAAACCTCCCTCCCATCCAGGCTGTCACACAACATTGAGTTCCATGTGCTACACAATATGTCCTTTTTGGTTATCCATTTTAAATAAAGCAGAGTGTACATGACCTCCCCAAACTTCCTGTCTTTTTCCCCTGGCAACCATAAGTTCATTTCCTAAGTCTGTGAGTCTCTTTCTATTTTATAGTTAAGTTCATTTGTATCACTCCCTTTAAGATTCCACATACAAGGAATGTCATATAATATTCCTCCTTTTCTGTCTGACTTACTTCATTCAGTATGACACTCTTGAAGTCCATCCGTGTTGCTGCAAGTGGCACTATTTCTTCTTAATGGCTGAGTGATATTCCATAGTATATGTGTACCACATCTCCTTTATCCATTCTTCTGTCGATGGACATTTAGGTTGCTTCCATGTCTTGGCTATTGTAAACAGTGATGCAATGAACACTGGGATTCATGTCTATTGTCAATTTTTTTCTTCTGTATATATCCCAGGAGTAGAATTGCAGGGTCATATGGTAGCTCTATTTTTAGTTTTTTAAGTAACTTCCATATAGTTCTCCACAGTGGCTGTACCAATTTACATTCTCAGCAACAGTGTAGGAAGTTTTCCTTATCTCCACATCCTCTCCAGAATTTATTTTTTTGTGGATTTTTTTATGATAGCCATTCTGACTGGTGTGAGGTGATATCTTGTGGTAGTTTTGATTTGCAGGAAATTATGGGTTTTTCACACATTGTGATCTTACTGTTCTCTGTAGACACCAACCAAATATCCTACGATATAATTTAATTCTGGCATATATCTACCAAATATCTGGCAAATATCTACCTGGAATTAGTGCCAGATTCCACAAGATAAAGGGATCAGTCCTCCAAGAATTCCCCCACTTCAGATAATAGTTGCAAACTCCATGTGGTTATCTGTATTACTGACTTACTGGCTATAAATTGGGGGTTAACATAAACGGCTCCTCAGGTCCAAAACTTGCTATAACAGCTCACAGAACTCAGGGAGACACTTTACTTATAGTATTGGTTTATTATAAAAGATACAACTCAGTAACAGCAGTGGAAAAGATATATAGGGCAAGGAATGTGGAAGGGGCACCTATGCATGTTCACCAGCCCAGAAGCTCTCTGAACCCCATCACATAGAGTTTTTATGGAGGCTCCACTACACAGGCATGATTGAATAAATAACTAGCCATTAGCAACTGAACAATCTCTAGCCTCTTTTCCCCTTCCAGGAGGTTGAGGGTAAAACTAAATGTTTCAACCTTCTAATCACATAGTTGGTTTTTCTGATAACCAATCCCAGTCCTCTAAGAGTCACTTCATTAGCATAAAAGTTTGATGGGGCTTATTATGATGAAAAACATAAGATGCTCCTATCAAGGATTTCTTAAATTTTTAGGAGTTTTGTGCCAGAAACCAGGGACAGAGACCAAAAATATTTTTCTTACTATATTACAATATCATAATGCTTTTGCCCATTTTTAAATTAGTTTGTCTATCAGTACTTAATGATTTTCAGGAATTATTATATTTTGTATATGAATCATTTGACAGAAATATGTGTTACAAATATCTTTTGCCATTCTTTGGTTTGCCTTTTCACTGCATCTTTAATAAAGTTTAATGTATAAATATTTTATTTCTGTGATTAGTTTTGGTTTTGCCCTGTGTGAGGAGTCACTCTTTACTCAGAGTTCATAAAGTTATTCTTTGTTAATTTCTAGAAATGTTATTGTTTTACATTTAATATTTAGGTCTTCAATTCAATGATGGAATGGAAATTTGGATGTGGTATAAGGTATGGATCAAGATTTATTTGTTCACATGTAGATAACCAATTGATCCAGCACTATTTATTGAGAAGACCATCTTTACCCACTGCAGTGTAGTGTGACTTTATCTTAAATCAAGTTTTCATATACGTGTGGATCTATTTCTGAACACTTTTATCTGTTTTATTGGTCTATTTGTCTGTCCTTGCTCTGGAACTACATTATCTCAATCACTATAGCTTTAAAATAAGACTCATAAGTAACTCATAATGTAAGTCCTCTGAAATGGATATTCCTCAATGTTGTCCACCCACTCCAGTGTTCTTGCCTGGAGCATCCCAGGGACGGGGGAGCCTGGTGGGCAGGCGTCTATGGGGTCGCACAGAGTCGCACACGACTGAAGCGACTTAGCAGCAGCAGCAGCAATGTTGTCTTGGCTTTTCACGACCTTTGCATTTCCATATAAACTTTAAAATAATCCTGTCAATCCACTACTTCCCACACACATTTTCTGAACTATCAGTTGAGGCTAAATTGAATCTATAGATCAATTTGGGAAGAGAGTATTCAGTTTCTCTGATTCCTTTCCTCAGCTTGAGATATAAAGCTATAGGTACGAATATGAATGTTAACAGAAATATGAGCTTGAAAGTAGAGGTGTAATGTTGGCTCTTAATAGAAAATGTTTTAAGTACAATAGAGAAAAATTTTTTATAGAATCACTTTTCTGTCCATATGTCACTTATCCTCATCCCTGTCCCCAAATTGTGTTGTGTTAAGTGATTTCCAGTAGAAGTGAGAGTCAGGGTGGGGTAGAGGAAAGAGACACAGTGTCCATAGGAGGCTGCTCTGGTTACCTTTTTCTGTATGGTAAGTCACTGCAAAACTTAGTAGCTTAAAACAGTAACAACCATCTCATCTCTCATGGTTTTGTGGGTTGACTGGGCTCAGTTGAGCTGTCCTCATTTGATATCAATCAAAAAGATTGTGGGTGGCTCTCCCTGTAATGCAGATCAGGAAGCAGCAGTTAGAACTGGACATGGAACAACAGAATGGTTCCAAATAGGGAAAGGTGTACTTCAAGGCTGTATACTATCACCCTGCTTATTTGACTTATATGCAGAGTACATCATAAGAAACGCTGGGTTGGATGAAGCACCAGCTGGAATCAAGATTGCTGGGAGAAATATCAATAACCTCAGATATGCAGATGATACCACCCTTATGGCAGAAAGTGAAGAATTAAAGAGCCTCTTGATGAAAGTGAAAGAGGAGAGTGAAAAACTTGGCTTAAAACTCAACATTCAGAAAACTAAGATCATGGCATCTGGTCCCATCACTTCATAGCAAATAGATGGGGAAACAGCAGTAACAGTGGCGGACTTTATTTTTTTGGGCTCCAAAATCAGTGCAGATGGCGACTGCAGCCATGAAATTAAAAGACACTTACTCCTTGGAAGAAAAGTTATGACCGACCTAGATAGCATATTAAAAAGCAGAGACATTACTTAGCCAACAAAGTTCTGTCTAATCAAGGCTATGGTTTTTCCAGTAGTCATGTATGGATGTGAGAGTTGGACTATAAAGAAAACTGAGCGCCGAAGAACTGATGCTTCTGAACTGTGGTGTTGGAGAAGATTCTTGAGAGTCCCTTGGACAGCAAGGAGATCCAACCAATCCATTAATCCTGAATATTCATTGGAAGGACTAATGTTGAAGCTGAAACTCTAATACTTTGGCCACCTGATGTGAAGAACTGACTCATTTGAAAAGACCCCAATGGTAGGAAAGATTGAAGGCAGGAGGAGAAGGGGATGACAGAGAGTGAGATGGTTGGAAGGCATCACTGACTCAATGGATGTGAGTTTGAGTAAACTCCGGGAATTGGTAGTAGACAGGGAGGCCTGGCGTGCTGCAGTCCATGGGGTCACAAAGAGTCGGACACAACTGAGCCACTGAACTGAACTGAACTAAGATAGATTGTGACAAGGTTGCAATTAGATTGTGCAAGAGGCTGAATCAGTTTCAGGCTTCTAAAAGCAAATGTTCATGAATTAACTTGCCTGGTCATAGCTAGTGCAGGAGAGGACCCCACAAGTCTGTGAATACTTGGAAGCTTGGTGCATTGGAGATCATCTTTGGAGATTAACTGCCATAAGGAAAAGTTCAGAGTCCCTGGGGAAGTATATGCATTCCATGATTAAAAAAAGGATTTTCGATAACTATAATAAAATTTATGGGAAACAAGTAAAGCTATTACTTTTGTAATTAAAAAGAAAAAAATTAAACTTGGACCACTTTTTTTGTCCAATGGAAATACACAATACAGTCCATCATTATCAATGGAGAAGTATAAATATTTAATTAGTCATATCAGAATCTTGGGAAAGAATGTCATGTGCTTTGTTTTGTTTGTTTGTTTGAGGGGAAACAGCACATCAGAGAAGATGATGACATATTTAGCTCTTTGCTATTAGACCATCAAAACAAAACTCTGATAAGCTGACTTTCTCAGCTTCAACTGAAATTTGCATTCATATTGACTTTCTGCTAATGCAAGTCTTTCACCATGTATTTTTATTAGATTAAAATAACAGAAGGCACTCAGGACTAAGCATACTTTCTTTCAGAAGTTCTTTCTCCAATGTTTCCCCTTCATTCCTACAAACATGTTCAAAGTTGAAATTTTTGCCTTACTTTACAAAAGAACACACAATTTTTTTAAATTCAAATTTGATTCTGCTTTCTCTTTGAGACCATCCAGCTTATTCCCTGGACACAGAATTAAAACAATGAAACTCCCATTAGTTTTCACATTCGTTAGTGATAACATCTAAAATTTCATACTTTTTTCTTTAACTGGGAAATTTTCAAGACTGCTCCCCAGAGAAACTGCAGAAGGTCATTGAGTCCCTCATTAAAAAGCCTGACCCTTGGGAAGGTGTGAAGAGGCATTCTTCCAAAGATGATATTTTCACTACCACACATGGAGTTCTACTTGCATAAATATAACAGTCAAACTTGAGTAAGTCAGGTCATTTAAAGCCAATGTCCCGACACTACAGGCTGTGCTAAGCAGTATAGGGAGATAAATGTATGATGCAGCCAGTATTTCGAATGAAAGAAATGTACTGAAAGGGATTTTTCAATAGCACCTTAATAAGTCCAAGAACAATTAAGCAACATGTTTATTTGAAAATAACCGTCATTTTGAACAACAAATATTGGGTCAGTTGATTCAGACTTGTCAAAATTGGGACATAAATACTCTTCATTTCCAAATCTCAAAAGTCTAACTCATTGCTTGGCATTCAAAAAGTATTTAGAGGATAGGAGGAAGGGATATACATGTATAACCAACATGTATATCATGTATAACATGGGATCAACATGTATAATCAACAAAGACCTACTGTATAGCATAGGGAACTCTGCTCAATATTATGTGGCAGCCTGGATGAGAGGGGAGTTTAGGGGAGAATGGATGCAAGTATATGTATGGCTGAGTCCCTTTGCTGTTCACCTGAAATTATCACAACATTGTTTCTTAATCAGCTATACCCCAATACAAAATAAAAGCTTAACAAAACTGATGAATGAATAAGCCAATCTATCAATTAGAGAATATATCATATGCCCTCTAACGTTCCTTTTATCCCTCTACTAGAATATTCAATAGTATGTGTCAGTTAGTCTTTAACTATGTTTTGACTTGCTTGAGCATGATATGAATATTATAATTGTGACTTGGCTCAAGGATTGAAGTTCAGAAAGCCCATATTTTCTTTTTCCTCCTACCTCCAGCTGTTATAGCCTGGATACTGTTAAATGTTAGTGAACCATGTTCTTGAAGGCTGAATGGAAAGACTCCATTCTGCAATCATAATTTGGCTCCTATGATGTTTTTCCACATTCAAAATAGATAATGGCAGGGAATGTTCATGAATTGATGGAAGACATGAACTCTTAGATTATAGAAGCACAGCGAGTTTAGAGAAATATAAATAAAAATAACTCCAAAAAGCAGAGAAGTTGTAAACCATTAAAGTCAGAAAAAAAAAAAAAATACACAAACTCAATAAGAGAGAAAAAACAGATTACTTAAAAAAAAAAATAAACCTCTCATCAGCAACATTGGAGGCCAGAGGACAATGGAATGCCGTTTTCCAAGGGTTAAGCTATCAGTTAGATGGGAGTGTAAAATAAAGACATTTTTAGACACATAATGAGAGACTGGACCACACAGGCTTTCACTGTAAGAAGTACTAAAAGACATGCCTTAATAAGAAGATATGAAATCTAAGGGGAAAGAGTGGACTATGTGAAGCAATTTAATAAGTTAAAAGTATGAGAAAATTAATAAATGTTGAGTCTTTAAAAATTAATAAATATAAAAATGGATGGATGTTTGTAATAAGAAAGATTAAAATGTTAGGAAACAACAGCATGAATATGGAAGTAGATGTCTAGAGTTAAAGTAATGCATTTTCAATTTTTTAAAAAGAGTATAAAGATGTTATTAATAACTTGAGACCTTGTTAAATCAAATATATAAGTGAAAATTTTAGGGAAAGCCATGAAAATAACAGAAATATAACTTCTAAATCAATAGAGGATGGGAAAAGAAGATTTAAAAAAATAAATTATTATAATATTTAGTGGAAATTATAAACAAAAAGAAAACACAAAATAAAATGACAACAATCAGGCCTTTTAGGTCAGTAATCATAATATATATAAATAAATTAAACTCATTAGTTAAAGACACTGAGACTGGATTTTTTTTAATTCAGTAATATGCTATTTACGAGACAATGAGTTTAAAAACAAATTTTGTGTATAAGAGGACACATATTGACACCGAAAGTTTGAAAATAAAGAATGAAAGTAGAATTATCTGGGGAAAAATAATTAAAAGGAAGATAATGTAGCCATATTAATACTAGAAAATCACAATTTAAATATAAACATTATTAGAGAAGAAAAAATCTTAATTTCATGGTGAGAGAAAGTTACCAGGGAGATATTAAAAATTCCAAGTCTACATGCACCTAACAGGCTTCCCTTGTGGCTCAGCTGGTAAAGAATCTGCCTGCAATGTGGGATCCCTGGATTGGAAAGATCCCCTGGAGGAGGGGAAGGCAACCCACTCTAGTATTCTAGCCTTGGACTGCAAGGAGATCCAACCAGTCCATCCTAAAGGAGATCAGTCCTGGGTGTTCATTGGAAGGACTGATGTTGAAGCTGAAACTCCAATACTTTGGCCACCTGATGCTAAGAGCTGACTCATTTGAAAAGACCCTGATGCCAGGAAGGATTGAAGACAGGAGGAGAAGGGGATGACAGAGGGTGAGATGGTTGGATGGCATCACCAACTCAGTGGACATGAGTTTGGGTAAACTCTGGGAGCTGGTGATGGACAGGGAGGCCTGGTATGCTGCGGTCCATGGGGTCACAAAGAGTTGGATGCGACTGAGCGACTGAACTGAACTCATACGCATCTGACCCTATAACCTTGAACTATTTCGGCAAAAATTAGCATAATTACAAGTAGAAGCAGAAAATTACATAAAGACATTAGGAGATTTGAACATATCTCTCAGAAATAAAAAATACAGCAGTCAAAAGATAGGAAAAACATAGAAGATTCAAATAACACACAAGCAAAAACCCATTTATCAAGAATTATATCTAAAGACATATAAACCTACATTTGGAAAACTGTGCAAAGAAATCTTTCTAAGCTACTAAGGAAGGCTCAAAAGATACCAAATAATTAATGTAAGCTGAGCAATATTCTTTTGTTACAATACAGTAATACTAAAAATTAATTTAAAAAAATACCAAATAATTCATGAGTCAAAAATAAACTGGAAGTGGTATTAGCAGTGAAAGCACAATAAAAACCCTACGAAGCAAAATTTTTGTGATACAGCGAAAGTGATATTTAAAGAATATCCCTGCTAAGGTTCATTACTTTGTCTTTCCTCCTTCTGTCTAGCTCATCTTTTATTCTATTAATATCTGTTACAGGAAAAGAATATAGTATTGCTTAGGCTCATTCCCTTCAATTACTTATGGAATTAAAGTCTTTTGAAATTTTTTAAATCTTTAAGATATTGTCAGATACATGAGGGAGTTTTTTTGATGAGGAAATGGTTTCCTCCTCCGTCTATAATGGATCCAGGAGAGTCAGGCCATGTAGATTCTCATTGTACACCATGAAGAATGGGCATTTTCCCCATCCTCATTTACTTAGCATAGTCATCTGAACGGGGACAATCCACTCACGGAGTCCATTTTACTATCTGCCATTCATTTCATGCTGGAGCTGTTTGTGTGTATATGCAGCCATTGTTATATCCATTAGTTAACCCATATAGTCAATGCAGATTGAGAATCTTTAACATTTGAGGTCCTGTGTAGGTGCTAGATTGAGGGTGAGAAATAAACAGTCCCTGCCTAGTTATCACACAAAGATAAGTAATGATTATAATCAAGTACTCCACAGAGGAATAAGGTCAGTGAGGAGTGTTGAAACTATTGTTTATAAACGAGAGTCTCACTATTCAACATAATAAGAGTGTCTGGTAAGAGGATGCTAATTAAAAATACATTATCACAGTCTTTCTCTAAAGACCTCAAAACATTTATAAATATTTTCACAAATTGTGCCTAAAATTAAGAGAAAAAAAAAACATGGAGTTCAATAATTTAAAAGCGATAGAATTTAAGAGCTGAAAAGCATATCAAAATTCAACTAATCAAGTCTTCCAGTTTCATCTCATAAGTGTAGAAAACTGGAAAAGGCATTACTCCAGCCCTTAAAATAAGAAAAAAGTCAGACAAGTGGCAAATGAACAACTTTTATTGAACCCATCTGACAACTGAGCATTCAGCAACTAGCTTGCAATCTGCAGACAGACAGGAACCTGTGGGTAAAAAAAACAGGACCTGAACACATGCTTACCTGTGACAGATGCCACCAGATTACATATAAATAGGCAGAAAGGTGACCTGGTGAAAAACTGTTGACAAATGACCAGCAGTCAAATGTGGGCTGATATGAAAGTATGAAATCTCAGAGATGCAGGTGTAGGGGCTTTTTATTTTTTCACAGTCTTTTCCTCCACAAGTTCCTTACTCACAGGGAAGAACAGGGAGACTCCTAAGAAAGTTTTCTTTGTGATGCCTTTGTTAAAACTTTCCTCAGATCTGTCTCCCTTCTCTCCCTGGTGAAAAAAAAAAAAAAAGTCTTAACCAGCAGAGGAAAGAGCAACACAACTGTCACCTTAGTATGCTGGTTGAAACCCACTGCATCTGTAGTCGGGGAACAGGAAAATAAAAATATTCTGCCTCTTTGGAAAAAAAGAAGTACATGCTGAGACCAGCACTAGAGCTAGAGGAGAAGCTGGAACACTTGGGAAGACTCCAGGTTCTGAATATCTGCCTCAGTCTCAAGTTTAATCATGATGTCAGAGAACAAACACTCCCTGCCCCATATTTCCAAACATGACGCTGACAGGTGCTGAGCAAAATAGCAGTGAAATACTTATGAAAGAGCAAGAGACAGGCTCTCCGTCTTGCACCCTAAACACAAGACATCACCAGAAGAATCTGAGACCTTGGATAGAATCTGTAGCAACAATAAACTTCAAATGCAGCTGAACTTCTGACCATATTAACACCAACCACCACATTAAAGGAAGGAAAGTTGTACTCATCTCCAAGCACAAATATATTTGTCTCAATGTATGTGTCATACAAAACATTATTAATAATCATTAATAAATTAAGAGGAGTAGGAAAAAGCAAGGAAAAAAGCACAGTTGAAGAGAAAAAGCAATCATCAGGATCAGACTTACACTAAGCTTCTATCTTACAAACTTAGACACAGAACAAATTTAAACCCAAACCAAGCAGAAAGAAGGAAACAAATCAAATAACTGATGATGATGTTAAAGGCGCTAATGGAAAAGGCAGACAACAGGCACTAACAGATAGGTCATTTCATTAGAGAGATGAAACTATAAGCAAGAATTAAATGGAAATACTAGAAATCAAAGGCACGGTAACAGAAGTGAAGATTGCCTTCCACAGTCTTGTCAGCAGACTCAACATGGCTGAGCAAATAATCTGTAAACTTGAAGACAGGTCAGTCAGAATTATCCAAACTTCAGTGTAAGTTGAAAAGTCAGAACAGAGCCTTCCAGAATGTGGGAAAATATCAAACTATGTAACATACACATCATTGGTATTCCAGAAAGAGAAGAGAAATAGAGAATGAACTGGAGGTAATATCCAAAAAATGATGTATGAGAATTTTCCAAAACTGATGAGACATGTACAAAACAGATCCAAGTAGCTCAGAGAACAAGTTAGATAAATACCCAGAGTAAACACACTAAGATATATACTCAGCCAATAAAATGATGCAAAAATATTTTCAATTACAGGTAAAGAAAAATCCAAACTAATATTCCTCATGAATATAAACAGAAATCCTCAACAAAGTGTTGGAAAGGATAAATAAATAAAAGGATATATTAAAAAGATAACACATCACAACTAAGCAGGGTTAATCCCTAGAATGCAAGGCTGGTACTATATTTAGAAATCAATCAATGCAATCCACTATACTAGCAGACTAACTAGGAAGAACCCTATGATCATAACAATATATGCATAAGAAACATTGACAAAATTTGTTCTTGATCAAAGAAAAGCCATAACTCTTAGTAAAGGAGGAATAGAAATGAATTTCCTTACTTAATAAACCAACAGGGAAGCCCAGTCTAATAAGTTCAGTTCAGTCACTCAGCCATGTCCAACTCTTTGTGACCACATGGACTGTAGCATGCCAGACTTCCCTGTCTATCACAAACTCCTGGAGCTTGCTCAAAGTCATGTCCATCGAGTCAGTAAAGCCATCCAACCATCTCATCCTCTGTTGTCCCCTTTTCCTCCTACCTTCAATCTTTCCCAGCATCAGGGTCTTTTCCAATGAGTCAGTTCTTCGCATCAGGTGGCCAAAGTACCTGCCACCTGAGAAATCACTATGCAGGTCAAGAAGCAATAGTTAGAACCAGGCATGGAAAAATGGACTGCTTCAAAATTGGAAAAGAAGTACATCAAGGCTGTATATTGTCACCCTGCTTATTTAACTTATATGCAAAATACATCATGAGAAGTTCTGGGCTGGATGAAGCACAAGCTGGAATCAAGATTGTCAGGAGAAATATCAATAACCTCAGATATACAAATGATACCGCCCTTATGGCAGAAAGTGAAGAAGAACTAAAGAGCCTCTTGATGGAAGTGAAAGAGGAGAGTGAAAAAGTTGGCTTAAAGCTCATCATTCAGAAAACTAAGATCATGGCATCTGGTCCCATCACTTCATGGCAAACAGATGGGGAAATAATGGAAATAGTGACAGACTTTATTTTCTTGGGCTCCAAAACCACTGCAGATGGTGACTGAAGCCATGAAATTAAAAGATGCTTGCTCCTTGGAAGAAAGGCTATGACCAACCTGCACAGCATATTAAAAAGCAGAGACATTACTTTACCAGTAAAGGTCCATCTAGTCAAAGCTATGGTTTTTCCAGTAGTCAAGTATGAATGTGAGATTTGGATTATAAAGAAAGCTAAGAGCTGAAGAATTGATGCTTTTTGAACTGTGCCATTGGAGAACACTCTTGAGAGTCCCTTGGACTGCAAGGAGATCAAACCAGTCAATCTTAAAGGAAATCAGTCCTGAATATTCATTAGAAGGACTGATGTTGAAGCTGATGCTTCAATACTTTGGCAACCTAATAAGAATCGTCTACAAAAAGCTTACAGCTAACATGATGCTCAATGATGAGAGGCTGAGATATCGTCTCTTGCCACACCTGTTCAGCATTGTGTTGTAAACCTTGTTGTTGTTTAGTCACTAAGTCACTCTTTGGTAACCCCATGGTCTGTAGCCCACTAGGCTCTTTTGTCTTTGGGATTGCCCAGGCAAAAATACTGGAGTGGGTTGCCATTTCCTTCTCCAGGGGATCTTCCAACCCAGGAATGAACCCGAGTCTTCTCTTGGCAGATGGGTTCTCTACCACTGAACCACCAGGGAAGCCTGTTGTAATTTTTATCCAGTGTAATAAGGAGAAAAGGGATACAGATTGGAAAAGAAGTAAACTGTTTCTATTTGCACACAGCATTATTGTTGATATTGAAAATCCCAAAGAATCTATAAAAATGCTTCTAGAAATACTAAGTTAGTTTAGCAATAACACTGACTACAAGGTCATTATACACTTGATCTTAGCCAAAAGGCCGAGAAGCGATTACAAGGTCATTATTAAAAAGTAATTATATTTCTGTGTACTAACAATGTCAAATTGAAATTTAAAATTTAAAAAGCAATACTATTTACAATAGGATCAAAACAATAAAGAACCTAGGTATAAACTAAGGGTGTGCAGTTTGTAGTTTTCATATGTTGAAAAGTACAAAACATAATGAAAGAAATCAAAGAACTAAATGACTAGAGGAATAAAATGTGTCCATAGATTTTAAGACTCTATTGTTTAGTCTGTACATCTATAGATTCAATGTTTTTCTAATCAAAATTTCAGTAAGCTCTTTTGTAGATATTGATAAGATGATCCCAAATCTACTTGGAAAGGCAAAGGTACTAAAAGAGGCAAAACTATTCTAGAAAACAAGAGAACAATTTTGGTAAAGAATCCGCCTGACAATGCAGGAGATGCAAGAGACGCAGTTCAATCCCTGGATGGGGACCATCCACTGGAATAGAAAATGGCAACCGCTCCAGTATACTTGCCTGGAAATTTCCAAGGACAGCAGAACCTTGCAGGCTATAGTCCATGGGGTCGAAAGAGTTTCAGACATGACTGTGCACACACAGGAACACTTGTTACTTTCTTTGTTTTGATAAATGCACCATGGCTATGTAAAATGTAAATATTAAAATAAACTATGTGAGAAGGATATAGAAACTCATTATCTTTGCATGTCTTTCTTCTATAAAGCAAAAATTATTTCAAAATTAATGTTTTAAAAATTCAATTCCATTCCCACTCACCAAATTGGTGCTCTTGGAAATGCAGGTTAGTAATCCCGAGGCTGATCTTCTGGTTAAGCCACAGAACTGCGTTTTGCAGATGGGCTAACGCAATATCCTGTGTCCCGTTGACCAGTTTTCTCCACTCTCCACCTCCACGTCAGCCCTGTGATGGCTGTGCTCAGGACATTGGCAAGCAAAAGAAGACAGGGCTTGTGCCATTGCTCATGCTTTCCATGTAAACAATTTCCCCCTCATCCTGTTTTCCTTAAAACTTTGACCTAATTTCTTTCACATGCTGAGCTAATGCTCATGACTGTTTAAAGGCAGCTAAAAATATCAGGAAGGTCTGCTGAAGTTCAGAAATGAGGACCACGTTCATTCCAGCGCTGCACTTGTGAGTCATTATTTCTTTAAATGCAAGACACAAATACGTTCTTTTCTCTCTTCTATTGGTAATTTTACATTAAGACATCGTTAGAAAGCAGCTTCCAGGCTATTTTTCAAACCACGCTAGCTGAACTCATTTTTCCCCTTCACTAAATGGATTTTTGATTAGCAATAATAATAAAGACCAATGTGTGGTATTCCGAAGACTTAACTGGCTCTCTTTCAAAATAAATCTTTAAGTCCAATGATCAAGTTGTTTCTGATACTTAACAAAGGCACACATTTTTTCCTCGTGAATTTCCAGGTCCATTTTTTGATAATCTTGACTCGGGCCTTTCTTCCTACATGGGAGTGTTTGTTCCTGGAGAGGCTCCTCCCTGGCAAGTCCAGAAAAACAAAAGTTTAAGAAGAAAACATAGGTTTACTACGTTGGAGATGTGCCCTTACTATCTTTCTTTGTGTTTTCTATCAGCAGTCACTTTACCCATTCTACTTCTCCCAACAGAAAAGCCATAGGGCCAATGTCTTGGACAGAAGGATTAAACAAGTGTGTGAAGATGTAGAAATCTTTATTCGCTGACAGTAACTGTCAAAGCAAATATGACTTCTGACTAATCTAAAGATCAAATAAATTAGCTTTTGCAAAATGCAAAGCAGGCAAGTTCCTTGTTCAAAGCCTTCAGCACTCGTTCTTTAAAGATCTTTTCTTTTCTCCATGTAGCATCCTTCTTGATTTCAGACACAACACTTTGCAGCTCTGTGCTACCCATCAAAATTTATTTTGGGACAAAATATGCTTTCATTCATGCACACTTTAATATAAATTCAAGTCATTATGTCATCACCTCCAGGAATGCGTGTATCAAAAACCTGAGTCCTAATTAAGCAATAGGTTTTCCCTGGTGACTCAGCGATAAAGAGTCTGGAAGTCAATCCTGGAGACATGGGTTCAATCTCTGGGTTGGGAAGATCCCCTGGAAAAGGAAATGGCAAACCACTCCAGTATTCTTGCCTGGGAAGTTTCATGGATAGAGTAGCGCAGTGGGCTACAGTCCATGGGGTCACTAAAGAGGGTTGCATGACTTAGTGACTAAACAACAATTGAGCAATAAGTGATATGTTTCTGGGAATTTTAGATGCTGACGATCCTAAGAGAGAAGTGGACAGAAGCTAGCCAGGAATCTTACCATAGTCTCAGAAATTTGTCTGCCCCGAGGTTGGCACAAATGAAAACACTCAAGAGTGTTTTTTAATACTTACTATAGTTTCAGGTTAAATCATCAGGGCAATTATTATTTTTCCTTCTCTCATTACTCACCTTGTTACTACTTTAATCTTGGTTCAGTTTGACAGATGGCAATTTTGCCAGGGGGTTAAAGAAGAAATGAGCTGAATTCCACCCATATTCAAGGCCTGTGCTGATGTCCTCCCCAGTTTAATGTGCCATATGGTTTGGCGCAGTGGCACTTTCCGCCCTTCTAAAACACCCCTTCGCTTGTGTGGCATCCATCATTTTGCTTGTTGACTTAGTTTCATTTTCTGTTTTTCTGGCCTGCTCAACTGCCTGTGACAGCATTAAATTATTCTTCTGATCTTTCTTTTTCCCTGAGTTTGCAAACTGGAATTTATGGATGTCTTTAAACCTAAAGGGTTTTCTGATAAAGGTAGATGCCAATAAAACGATATTCAAAGGAAAACCGTACACTTTAAGAAGGCAACGCCCTTCATCGAAATGCTGTGTTTTCATTTTTATGTGAGAAGGAAACATTACAACCTGTAGAGAAGTCAGTACAGAAATTTAGAAATGAAATGGGGACCTTGGAGATTTTCCAGCTCAACTTCAATTTACAGCTGTGGACACTGAAGTTTTGAAGGGTAAGTTGCAGAGTATCCAGGGGACAGAACTGGAACTTGAACTTGGCACTCCCAACACAATTTACTGTGTGTTCAGTACATTGTGCTGACTCTTTTAATGACATGTTCTTTTTTTAGAAAATTAATAAATCTATTTTTTAAATTGGACTATACTTGCTTTACAATGCTGTGTTAGTTTCTGTCGTACAACAGCGTGGATAAGCGGTGTGTGTACATATATCCCCTCCCTCGTGAGCACCGCCGCGCCCCGCCCCGCAACCGCCCCCACCCCACCCCTCCAGGTCATCACAGATCTGAGCTGAGCTCCCTGTGCTATACACTAGCTTCCCACTAGTTATATGTTTTACACATTGTAGTATTTACATGTCAATGCTACTTTCTCAGTTCATCCCACTCTCTCCTTCTCCCGCTGGGTTCACAAGTCCATTCTCGACATCTGCATCTCTCCTGCTCTGCAAATAGTAACAGCATGTTCTTAATGACAAAAGAATATGAAGAGAGAATAGCCACCGAGTGAGGGAAAAAAATACACAGAATGCAGTAAGTTCCCTACATATGAACCTTCAAGTTGCAAGCTTTCAAAGATGCAAAAGTGGATTCCAGCAATGTCAGGCATGAGTGAAATTGCAGCTTGCCCTCCATCTCCTATTGCTGACAATCCTTCAGCTCTACCATCTCCCACGCCCTCTCCCTTCTCCAGTCAGTAACTCTTCTTGCTTGTTACGCCAGCCCCTATATGCCAGCTATTGTACTGTACTACTGTACTTTTCAAGGTACTGTAAGATTAAAACTTTTCTTTATTTTTTGTGTCTGCTTTTTATGTATTATTTGTGTGAAAAGTATTATAAACCTATTATGAAAGTGAAAGTCACTCAGTCATGTCTTTGCGATCCCATGGACTACAGTCCATGGAATTCTCCAGGACAGAATACTGGCGTGGGTTCCCTTCTCCAGGGGATCTTCCCAAACCAGGCATTGAACCCAGGTCTTAAACATTGCAGGAGGATTCTTTACCATCTGAGCCACCAGGGAAGCCCAAACCTATTTTGGTATGGTACTGTACAGCCAACTGTGTTAATTGGGTTACGTAGGCTAACTTTGTTGGACTTATGAACAAATTGAATTTAGGAATGTGCTCTCAGAATGGAACTCATTTGTATATAGGGGGCTTACTGTATTTCCTCATTTCCTTTTTAAAACCAAAATCTTACTTTAGAGAATTTGTCTAAACACTAAAAGACCATGACAATCATGGTGTGATGTGAGGGGGCATTTTATTTCTCCATCTCTCCCACAGCTGCCTAAACACAATCCCAAGTCATAAGAATGAATTACCTGCACTTGCCATGTACATAGTCACATGGCCTCGTATGCTGCTGACCAGCACTGTGCCTGGGGGTTTCCATGCTTTGGCCTGGGTTATGACTGAGTCCTTTCAGAAAAAAATAAAATAAAATCCTTATATCTGCATAGGGAGGCCTCATAGAGGATTTGTCTTTCAACTTACTGAACATCATTAATACATTTGCCAACACTATGTTCAAGTCTTTATCACATTGACTCACATCAGAGAAAATGAAGCCAGGAAGCTTGAAATAGTCTAAAGATTCGTTTTGCCACTCACACTGTGTTATTCCTCCATATTTTATCCTTTCTTCATAAATCATGTTTACTGAGGAAAAAAAACAAACCTTAATTGTTACCACAAAAAGATTCTACCCTTCTTTAATCTTAAATTGAAAATTATCTTCAAAACCAATCATTTAGCTATTTTTATGAAGTTTCTTTTTTCTTCTGAAATTAGTAGAATGTATAAGCAAATGAAAAACTGTATATAAAAATAGTTATAAAATATGTAAATTGTTAAGTAACTATATAAAATGTTTTCATATGTATTAGCAGCATTATTCACTTCAGCACATTTGAATGAGTTTGATATACCATAGGGCCCTAGGTAGGACACCACAATGCAAAGAAGACACCAGAGTTTCCACCATCCAAGTTCTCTTCATCCAGCAGAAGAGACTGTTGGGTAAAGGATTCACTGTAATTAGATGTGACAAGGGCTTATATGAGTATCTAAATAAATTGTCATATAAATTTTCTCACAATAACCATAGGCTCCCAACTTATATATTTTCTACATAGAAAACCCTAAAGACTCTACCAGAAAATTACTACAGCTAATCAATGAATATAGTAAAGTTGCAGGATATAAAATTAACACACAGAAATCCCTTGCATTCCTATACACTAACAATGAGAAAACAGAAAGAGAAATTAAGGAAATAATACCATTCACCATTGCAACAAAAAGAATAAAATACTTAGGAGTATATCTACCTAAATAAACAAAAGACCTATACATACAAAACTATAAAACACTGATGAAAGAAATCAAAGGGGACACAAGCAGATGGAGAAATATACCGTGTTCATGGATTGGAAGAAACAATATTGTCAAAATGACTATACTACCCAAAGCAATCTATAGATTCAATGCAATCCCTATCAAGCTACCAAGGGTATTTTTCACAGAACTAGAGCAAATAATTTCACAATTTGTATGGAAATACAAAAAACCTCTAATAGCCAAAGTAATCTTGAGAAAGAAGAATGGAACTGGAGGAATCAACCTGCCTGACTTCAGACTCTACTACAAAGCCACAGTCATCAAGACAGTATGGTACTGGCACAAAGACAGACATATAGATCAATGGAACAGAATAGAAAGCCCGGAGATAAATCCACGAACCTATGGACACCTTATTTTCTAAGCTTTTTCTAAATTAAAAAAATGTTTTAAACTTTGTAACGAATCTGGTCCCTTATGGAATTGAAAGCATATGGAAATAAGCACTTTGTCAACTTAATCTATTGATAGTGACCCTCGAAGAGCTAGGTTAGGAAGGATTAGAAACTATTTTCAAGTCCAGCAGAAAAGAAATTTTTTTGTTTAACTACTGATGGCAGCCATAAACCTAAGAGTAGGAAGAGGATGCTTGCATGTCATATATTTGCCACCTCTAGTCTATAACCTGCAACTACTATGTCAGTTTCTCTACCCTATCATAGATTCTAAGACATCATGATCACTTTTGCCAAAATTCTCATCATTTACATTTCACCGAACAATTCTTTACTAGGAATAATTAAGTTGAGAATAGTAGTCTCTTCATCATGTCCTCTGCTATCTGAGAGATGAGATTTTTAGCAAGCCAGGTCAAGAATTGACTTGATTCTTTTCTTAAGAACATGAGGCTTTCAGCTGATAGTTGATCCTGTCACTACTATGTTTGTCTCTCTGCCAGTGCTGTGACCTGCATCAGAATGTCTTAACTGGTAAATAAGGGAATAGGTTTCTCTAATCTTAAAATAGAAACACCAAAGCCAACAGTAATCAAAGAAATCACAAAAGAAAAATTCAAAAAACTTAAATTCATAAAAATTTAAAATGCTTTAAAATATATCACAGTCACAAAACAGAAGGCAAATAACTTGATGGGCAAGGAAGAACATTTGCTAAAAATATGGCAGACAATTGATATATTTTAACTGGTGTAAAGTAATCAACTAGGTTGGAGTATAAATTAGACGTGGCTTAAACCTACAGTGAAAACTAAGCTGTCATGAGTAGTCATATCATTTGTAGTCATGCCCTCTCCCCCAAATTATCCATGAATGCAAGAGGTGTATTTAGTTCAAAGAATGGAACCTGTGTGCAAATGACTTGCAGGGAGAAATAACGGATCATCTCTTCAGTGTGACAGCACTATGGGTAACAGGTCCTATGCATTCTGGTGTATTCACTGCTATGGTCCCAGCACCACAGAGTGATTTATTGTTTATAAACATTGCTAAGGCAACTAGTATGTGCCAGGCAATCTTCTAAGCACCTTGTGTGCGTGTGTGCTCAGTTGTGTCTGACTCTGCGACCCCATGGACTGTAGTCCATCAGGCTCCTCTGTCCATGGGATTCTCCAGGCAAGAATACTGGAGTGGGTTGCCAGTGTAGCTCAAGAGCAGCTTCCCACTGCAAACCAGCTATGCACACTCAAGTTTGCCATGAAGAACAGGTGGTGTTGACTGTTTCATGCCACTTGTGTTGTTGTTTTCTTACCTTGTTTGATGTCACTTGCTTCCTGCCAGGTTTTTGTAGGCATTTAACTTCACATCACTTCTTTGAAGGCATTCCCATCAAAGTCAGGAATTAGAATGTCTATGATCACCATTATTCAACATCATTCTAAAAGTTTTAACCAAGACGTGAAAACAAAATCAAAGGCATAAATATTTGAAAGAAGGCACATTTGTAGCCACTTGGAAATTATATTAATAATCATTGATCTGCTTATATTGTTCAGCAAACAGGTGTGTTGAGATATATATATATATATATATATATATAGCTTTCCTTGTTAATATTAACAATAAGTCAAAGAATACCATGAATTAAGAAAACTGCATTCACAGTAATAAAACACTTGCTAATAAGAATTAATCCAGTGGGAAATATGTGTATTCATACTTGTATGAATAAAAGTACAAAACTTGAAGCCCAAGCATATATAAGAATTTATTACATAACAAAAATGACATTTTGAATGAAGGGAAATAAGTTTGTATTATTCCATAAATCATGAAAGGCTAATGAGCTTTAAATTGTAAGGAAAAAAGTTCTATCTACTATTTAGGCACATGAAAATAAAAAACCATAATAATCGAAAAAGAAAATAAAATTTAATGTCATATTTATTTTCTGAAAAGAACCTTCTGAGCAACGTGCAAATAAGAAAATAAGCAAAATAGATTGATACGGTAGATATGGAAATAAAATTTAGATCATATATATTAAAAAGATAACATAAGTAACATAATAATATGAAGGACAAACTAAAAACAAAATCTACAGCATGTCATAACCAAAGGGTACATATTTTCATTATATCAAGAGTATTAGCAAAATAATAACACACAATCAATAAATGAAAAACACACAAATAAATAAACACACCAGTAAATAATAATACACAGTGTGTGTGTGTGAGTGCGTGTGTGCGCACACGTGCATGTGAGCTCAGTCATGTCTGACTCTTATCGATCCCATGGACTGTAGCCTGCCAGGCTCCTCTGTCTATGGAATTTTCCAGGCAGGAATACTGCCATTTTCTTGTTAAGGAAATCTTCCCAACCCAGGGATTGAACCTGGGTCTCCTGCATTGGCAGGCAGGTTCCTCACCAGCTAAGCTACCAGGGAAGCCCCAGTAAACAGTAAACACACCAATAAAAATGAGCAGAAGCATGAATAATAATTTGTAATAAAACTAAAGAAATGTTAAACAATACATTTTTATATGCCCACTAAAATACAACCAAAATCAGTCACAATTTCTGTTAAATCAATACTTATATAATGTCAATATTATTTTATTATGGCTATGTAAGTATCATTCACTCCAGAACCATACAGTGTTTCTAGTTCATTTCCTTTCTTACGTGCATTACCTTTTTCCTGGTGTTCATAATTGCTTACTAATTAGGTGGTTGATCTCTTGGATGGTTCCTATCTTCTTATCTATTTTCTTCTACTTAATATCTACGCTTTTTCCTCATTTTTTTTTTTTTTGAGTCTTAATTTTAATTTTCAATCCTTTCCCAAATGTGTTGTTTTGGCCATTTTTGGTTGTTTAGTCGCTAAGTGGTATGAACTGTAGCCCACCAGCCTCCTCTGACCATGGAATCTCCCAGGCAAGAATACTGGAGTGGGTTGTCATTTCCCTCTCCAGGGAATCTTCCTGACCCAGGGATTGAACCCATGTCCCAGGCTTTGGCAGGAAGGTTCTTCACCACTGAACAACTTGGGAAGCCCTGTTTTGGCTATAAGTGGTATTATTATTTCCTGGAGCTATTCTTAATCTATGAATGCTTATTTTTATCTCTTTTTTTGTTCCATAATGTAATATTTTCTCTCATATCTTGAAAAATACCATTGACATTTTTCTTTTCTGCTTTCTTCTACATTCTGTATCATTTTCAAATCCTCTGACTTCCTTTTCCTCTTTGCTGGTTTGGTTCTCTGGCCTTTCTGGTAAAGCCTTTTCTCACATGACCCAAGATACTTATCTATTTGCTTACACTGTTTAAAGAAGAACTAAAAAGCTGATTGGACACTCTGGGCATTCTGAAGTGACTTAGAAACCTGAAATTGTCAGTGTGGGTCTTTTTTTTTTTTTTGTAAGTATAGTTGACTTACAATGTTTTCGGTGTGCTGCAAGGTGATATATGGTGCTTAATCACTAAGTTGTGTCTGAGGCTTTCAACCTCATGGACTGTAGCCCACCAGGCTCCTCTGGTCCATGGGATTCTCCAGGCAAGAGTATTGCAGTGGGTTGCTCTTTCTTACTCCAGGAAATCTTCCCAACCCAAGGATTGAACTCACATCTCCTGCATCTCCTGCATTGGCAGGCAGATTCTTTACCACTGAACCACCTGGGAAGCCCACACATACATACATGTATATGTGTGTGTGTGTGTGTATTCTCTTCAGATTCTTTTACATTATAGGTTATTACAAGATATTGAATATAGTTTCCCGTGCTATACAATAGGTTCTTGTTTATTTTTTATATGGTAGTGCTGCCACTTGTTAATCCAAAATTCTTAATTTATCACTGTAGATATTTCCTGAGTTATTAGCTTTCTTCAGATACTAACCCTTCAATCTCCTTCGTGGTTGCCAGTGTTCTGGGAGTCAAGAGAAAAAGGTTTGAGTCAGAAGGATTTTCCCCCTAGAGTTTGGTTCCAGGACACTGCCTCACTCCTGGCTGCTTGGGGTCTCTTGAGTTCAGTTCAGGGCCTCTTGAGTTCGATATTCCAGAGTGTAAACCTTTGGTAATCTGGCCCCCTGGTGATGGGAGTTGAATATTTATGATAGATCCAATGAGATCTGAACTTCTCACAGCTCTTTATAAAAACTTTCAACCAACAATCATGGTTTCAATGTTATCATGTACTCTCTTCAGAAATAATTGTTGTTCAGTCACTAAGTCATGTCCAATTCTTTGCAACCCTGTAGACTGTAGCATGGCAGGCTCCCCTGTCCTCCACTATCTCCTGGAGTTTGTTCAAATCTATGTCCATTGAGCCAGTGATGCTTTCTAACCATCTCATTCTCTGCCATCCCCTTCTTTTCCCTTTTGCCTTTGATCTTCCCAGCATCAGGGTCTTTCCCACTGAGCCAGCTCTTTGCATCAGGTAGCCAAAGTACTGGAACTTTAGCTTCAGCATCAGTCCTTCCAATGAACATTTAGGGTTGATTTCCTTTAGGATTGACTGCTTTGATATCCTTTCAGTCCAAGCGACTCTCAAGAGGCTCCTCCAGCATCACAGTTCAAAAGTACCAATTCTTTCGTGTTCAGTCTTCTTTATGGTCCAACTCTCACATCCGTACATGACTATTGGAAAAACCATGACTTTGACCATATGGACCTTTTGTCAGCAAAGTGATGTATCTGCTTTTTAATACACTGTCTAGGTTTGTCATAGCTTTCCTTCCAAGGAGGAAGCATCTTTTAATTTCATGGCTGCAGTCACCATCCACAGGGATTTTGGAGCCCAAAATAACTCGTGTCTCCAAATCCCGAGATTTTCAAGACTTCTATAGATAGATGGGTGACCTTCTTGTCAGCATTTTTGGACTGAAATTTTGTCTTCCCCTGCTCTGCCAGGTCTATTGTCATTTGTCCATCAGCTCTCCTGCATCAGGAGTTTTGTTGGCATCTCTCACTGGCTGTCCTTTCCAAGTCTGTTGCTTTTTTTGGTTCTTGGGAGTTTGTTTCTCTTTTGTTCTTCATTATAATTTTAGTAGGAGTTCAGAAGAAACTGAGGCAAACTCTTAATTCAATTTGATGTATTTAACCAGAACTTACAGTTACAACCGAAAAAAAAAAAAAAAAACCAGTTAAATCACAGGATGTGTCCATAGCATTTTATAGCTGAAAGAGAGATTAAGTAACATCTATTTCAGATTATTGCTTTAAATGTGTGTGTGGGGGGGAAGGTACAGAGAATGTGAATGAATTACCAGGGGTATTTATGTTATTAGAAGCAAAGTCAGGATTCTCTTAATATACACCTGTGGCAAATGCCTTTTGGTTATGTCTCAAAGAACCACCAAGGAACTGCTACCCACTGCAAACTGCCTTCATCCACAATATGTAGGACTAGGCTTTTAAAAGCTCTGTTTCCTCCCCCATAGGCCCAAACCCTCGATCATAACTATTGGGAATAAGGAAGATTATCAGATCCAATCTGTACCCAAAATTCTCTGCCATAGGAATCTGGACTTAAGACTCAGAGATATTCCCTACCCACTACCCTGAGATGATCTTTTTCATGAGGAGCAGTACGTTCATATGTAGATGGTTAGCCACTTTCTGGACACCATGTCTATAAGGGGCATTATTGTATCAACCCTGCATATATTATACAGGAAAGGCAATAAAGGTGTGTGTGTGTGTGTGTGTATCATCTTCTACCATCACCCTTTAGACTGGGTTGTCGCTCTCACTTCTATTTCCTGGGAGAAAGTCTTATGGAAAACGGTTGAAACATTTGTAGAGACGTTAGGTGAGATCTCTCAGAGTGGACTCAGCCTCGAGTTGTATCCTAAGATCCCCCAACACCTGAAGATAACAACTCTTCCACTTCTGTGCTGCTGTGGTTTTGAGCAATTGTTGAAGGACAAGCAGTGTTACAAGGAAAGTTGACAGAACCGAGTACAGCGAGAGAGAGAGAGAAAGGGAGAGGAAGGTGTGTGTGTGTGTGTGTGTGTGTGTGTGTGTGTGTGTGTGTGTGATAGCAGGAATGCATGTGAAAATAAGGAAATAAGCTACCAACACGTCTGTGTAATTGTGTTTGGAGGATGATTGATGAAGACACATCTATGACTTGTACTTTTTTAAGGGAAGAAACAACAAAAACAAAAAATACCCAGTGCCGCTGACCCCCTACTGCTGTCCTTTCCCCAACTCTTTCTGCAGTGGATATATGGCTTCAGTTCCTTTAAAGTGTCAGCTGGTGACGGCTGGGGCTCTCTGTAACTCTCCAGGACTCTTTGGCTTCTACGAGCATTAAAAACTTTCCCAGTGACTTACAGAAACCACACACATACACACACGTGTAGACCATCATGAAAGCTATTGCACGGTGTCGGTTTTTTCTCCTGTTTTTGGAAGCTGGTAGTCCTTCTCCCAAGCCTTTCATCCCCCCCACTTTGCGCATCTGTTGGAAGAGAATGTTCTATCAGAGGTGGAGAAGGTTGCTGATGAGCGATACAAAAGAAGAGCAAAGGAGAGCTTTTCAATCCCGACTTTAATGATCGACTCTGGAGAAGATTGTACTCTCTGTGTCCTGTTTCTCTTCCCTGAGAAACTAGAAGCAGGCAAACTTGCCCTTTGAAAACATCTACATCACATTTCCATGACTTCAAGCAAAACCAAGGAAAGACTAAGAAAAATTAAAGGAGTAGAATTTATAAAAATGAAGCACAAAAAATAAACATATATCCTCATTTTAGTCCTTACTGGTTCTCAAAATAGAAATCAGGAATACGTATGGCCATGTATGGGCTGGGCACTGGGAAGGTATTTTCAAACCCACGTTCTCATTTTCATGTACTTTTGTAAAAGCCATCTTTGCACCTGCCCTGCTCCCAGGCAGAGGTGACCACTCCCTCCCTTGTCCTCCCAAGGCATCATGCATGCTGATTTACTGTGGAGTCACAGAACACCACATTTATTTATATACATCCCCATGTCACTGCCACTGCCTGTAGATCATGAGCCTCTTTTTTATCCAGTTTTATTGAGGTATAACTGACATACAGTACAATGTAAGTTTGGGCTCCCCTAGTGGTTCAGTGGTAAAGAATCCACCTGCCAATGCAGGAGACACGTGTTCAATCCCTGGGTTGGGAAGATTCTCCGGAGAAGGAAATGGCAACCCAGTCCAGAATTCTTGCCTGGAGAATCCCATGGACAGAGGATCCTAGTGGGCTATATAGTCCATGGAGTTGCAAAGAGTTGGACAGGACTTGGCCACTAAACAACAACAGTGTAAGTTTAAGGTGTACAGCATAATGACTTGACTTACATACATTATGTATGATCACCACAATAAATTTAGTTAACATCCATCATCTCATAGAGACACCAAAAAAGAGGAAAAAATATTTTTTCCTTATAATGAGACTTTTTTTTTTAAGATTTACTCTCTTAACAACTTTGTCAGATACACCACACAACAGTGTTATTGTAGTCATCATGCTGTATGTCACACCCCTAGTATTCATTTATCTTATAACCAGAAGTTTGCACCTTTTGACCTCTTTTCTCCAATGCCCCCTCTTCCCTGTCTCTGTTAACGATAAATCTGACCTTTATGAGTTTGGCTTTCTGTTTGTTTATTGTAAATTCCACGTATAAGTGAGATGACACAGGATTTGTCTTTGTCTGGCTTACTGCTCTCAAGGCCCATCCATGTATCTCAGATGGCAGGAGTTCTTAATTTTTTAGGACTGAATACTATTCCATCATATATATATATATATATATATCACAACTTGTTTACCCATTTATTTGTTGATAAGCTCTTAGGTTGCTTCCATGTCTTGGTTTTTATAAATAGTCATGAGCCTCTTAAGAGGAAGAGAAATTTCTTATTTGTCCTTCAATGAACACATAGTATAGGACTGGTGGGGCTTCCCAGGTGGTGCTAGCATTAAAGGACCCACTTGCCAATTCAGGAGGCTTAAGAGACACAGTTCAATCCCTGGGTCTGGAAGATCCCCTGGAGAAGGAAATGGCAACCCACTCCAGTATTCTTGCCTGGAAAATCCCATGGATTCCAGAGGAGCCCAGTGGGCTACAGCCCTTGGGGTCGCAGAGTTGAACATGACTGAAGCTAACTAGCACACACACACATAGGATTGGCACAATTAAAGCATTTAATAGTGAACAGTTCATATTGAAGCATTTTGGTGCAGAGAAACTATTTTAGACAAGTTTTTCCCCAATATCTACACATTTCCCCACCCCAACCTCTAGAAGAGACATCATTGCCAACTCATGGAGCCATAGACCACTAGTCAACCTTGGCTAGACTTGGTGCTGGACAGAGAAAATTGGGGCTCATTAGACCTGAAAGCTGACTCTCTCTCTTTAAATCAGTGGCCATGGAAAAGTCACTCAACTCTTTGAGCCTCCCTATGCTTCTCTGTAAAATTAGTAAAGTATCTTGGAGCATGATAAGAGCAATTAAATAAAATAATAAAGTTCTTTACCTATTCCCTAGCTTATAACAGGAGCTTGGCAAATATTACATCCTCTATAATAGGCAACTTTCTCTGCTAAGAAGTTCTGGGATGGGGGTGGGCAGATTCCTAACTAATTCCCACCTTCTTTTAAAAATAATATCTTTTTGTGGTCTAGGCTACTTGAAATATAGAGTACATGCTGTATGCTAACTACTTTATAACTGGCAGTACCAGGGACTGAACTAGATTTCAGTTATTTGAGAATACATCTTATATTGAGATTATGACTTACTTAAAGAAAGAACTTCCATAATTCAGGAACTTGAACAAAACAAGGACTCCATAAATATGTAATAAATGAGTGAATAAATAAAGGAATCAATTAATTGCTAAATCAAAGTGGCTAATAATGTTTTCAGGAGAGCAGAGAAGGACTTTTTTCACCAGAAAATATAAAAGATCCCCTTCCAATATCCCAGCTAAAGATAATGTTGTAAAGTATAGAAAGTTGAGGGAGACACTAAAAACAGTTCTTTTCAGTTTATAATTCTGATATTATGATCCTGCCCTAGATCCTAGCCAAGGAACTTGAATAGAATTTAGAATCTTTACTTCATGAGCTATTTGGTTCATTTGGGGTTACGATCTCACAGAAGCTTGAATCTGTGACACTAACAGCTAAATTACCCTGGCTTGAGAGTCAAGAGACCAGGCTTTGCCACTAGTCAGCTTGGCAAAATTGTGCATTTTATGAACATATTAGATTCTTTGTACTCTTACCTTTAAAAAGAGATTGTTAACATGGATATCCCATCATGCCTGTTAGAATGGCCATCTTCAAAAAGACAAGAGATAATAAAAGCTGGAGAGGATGTGGAGAAAAAGGAAATCTTATGCACTGTTGTGGGAATGTAAATTGGTGCAGACACTATGGAGAACAGTATGAAGAGTCCTCAAAAAATTAAAAATAGGACTCCCATATGACCCAGCAGTCCCACTCTTGGGAATATATCCAAAGGAAATGAAAACACTAACTCAAGAAGATATCTGCACTCCGACATTGACAATGGCATTAGTTACAAACAGTCAATACATGAAAACAACTTAAGGGTTCATTGATGGAGGAGTAAAGTAGTATATATATCTATATATATACACACACACATATACACAATGCAATATTACCCAGCCATAAGAAGGAGGAAATTTTATCTTTTGAGACAACATGGATGAAACTTGAAGGCATTTGGCTAGATGAAATAAGATGAATACCATATGGTCTCCCTAGTATGTGTAATCTAAGAAAATCTAAAGTCTAAAAGAAGAAAACAAAACTTGAAAAATACTCAAATTCATAGAAAAGGAGATTAGATTTGTGGTCACCGGAGGTGGGAATGTTTTGGGAGCAGTGGAGAGGGGAATTGGAAGAAGTTGGACAAAAAGTATAAACTTCCAGTTACATGATAAATAAGTACTAAAGGTATAATGCACGGCATGATGATTATAGTTAGCACTGTTGTATAGTATATAGGAAAGCTGTTACAATAAATCACAACATGAGGATTTCTTTTTCTTTTTTGTTTGTTCTTTTTTATTGTATCTATAAGAGATGATGGATGCTAACTAAAATTATTGTAATAATCATTTCACAAAATATGTACGTCAACCATCATGCTGTATACCTTACCACACTGCACTGTGCTATATGTCAATTATATCTCAATAACACTAGGAAGAAGGAATTCCCTAGCGATCCAGTGGTTAGAATGATGTCTTCCAATGCAGGGAGTATGGGTTCGATCCCTGGTCTGGGAACTAAGATCCAATATGCCTTGTGCTCAAAAAAAGAACCCCCCAAAACATAAACAGAAGCAATATTGTAATAAATTCACTGAAGACTTTAAAAATCATCCACTTGGAAAAAAATCTTTAAAAAAAAAGGGATGGTCAGAACTGATGATTATTAATATCCCTCCTGACTGTAAAACTGGAAGGTTATCCCACAATGATGTTTATCTTTGGAGAGGCTAAAATACTCAGAAACTGAGAAAAGCTGGGCGGAGCTCCCTGGCACTGCACCCCCAACTCCCCACCCCTTCATCGGGGAGGGCTGGGTCTGCCATCTGCCATCGCAGGAGCCTCCAGTCCATGGAGGCCCATCCCTTCCATGCTGGCTGTGGGTTCCATCTCCTGGCTACTGCTTTGTGAACCCAGAAGACTTTTTGCTTGGTTTCTCACCCTTCTATTCCTTCGCTTCTTCTTTTTTTCTTTCCCCTATGCCAGTTTTTATTCACATTTCTATGAATAAAACTGCTTCACGGTTTCCTCTGTTCCTATGGATTAGGATCTCCAGCCTGAAGATGAAATATAGGTCCCCTGGATCTGTCTTTCTTATCTAAGCTGCTGACAGAGGCAAAAAGGTGCAAGAGCTGGAGCCAGGGCTGGGTTATGAAGGCGGGATGAACAGTGATTAGCCCCGAATATAGAAGCATGCTAGAGTGTTCCTGGAGGCTGAATGCCATGGGGGAGAGAGCGCTGTCTGTGTGGCAGAGACATATTCAGAAGGCTCAGCGGGGAGGCAGCCTGTAGCCCCAGTGCTGAAGGGGGTGGGGGGACTGTCAATGAAGAAAACAAATCTTCAAAACCTAGAGCAATGAGAAAAACTCCTTAGCTGCCCTGTGACGGGAAGCACAGATGTCTAAATATACAAACACTCTCCTCTAAGGGACAAATGCTAGTCAAAAGACTCAGTCTCAAAAACTAACCCACATTGCTAGGAAACTGTAGTGAGTCAGTTGAGGAGACAAGAATATTGTTAAGAGGTAAAAACATTCTTAAATGTTTCTCCGAGATCAGGTCAAGCAAACTCTTAGGTAGACACTTTCTAGAATTTCTCCATGTTTGAAAAAGTTTGTCTTCAATTCCTGTTCTTTTTATTTTACCTCCTTCCTCAGAGGAGAGAATAACTTGGAAGGGAATCAGCTCCCGCACATGTGGCAGGTAGCAAGTGCTTCATAAATGCCCAGTGAATTAGGCGTTTGATGAAGTCAAGAAAGTTGACTTGTTTATTTTACCAGAAAATAAATAGAAAAAAATCCAACAGAAAACTGTACTTTCTTTACATAGAAAACTTTCATGAAGCCCCAAATGGGAAGAAAACCTGACAAGTCTGTAGAAAAATTCCTCTGGCTAAAAAGGGACCTTTCCCTTAAGAAGAATGAGATAATAATTTGAGAAGCAGCTAAAGCAGGCTGAAGGGCAATTCCATTTCCCCTGGTCACTCAAGAGGCAGAGCTGTCCCTCTAGGGTGATCCCACAGCCACCACCACAGGGCTGGCTGGTGTGACAAGTGCCAGGGACACTGCTTGTCATTTTCATGGATAATTATGAAACATATCATTTATTCCGCCATAAATTCCACCCAGTGGCAACAAGTTTTCACCCACCTGGTGCCGTGAGGCTGTCCAAGACTCATTATTTCAGCTCAACCGGCTTCAGCCAATGTGTAAATATTGCAGCAAGCCTAAGGAGCCAAAGAAGGGAATGATGATTACTCCATTAATACTAATGAGAGGAATGGAACTGGGAATGTGCTTAGCTATGTTGCCACCAAAACCGATGACTTAAAAAGGAGAAAAAAAAAATCCACAGGCTGGCTGTTGATTTTTTTAAGAATGAGCAAGACATAAAATCCACATGAGGTAAGAATCAAAGAGAGAAAGAAAGATTATGGCTCTAGGAAATCTGGATGTGTATATGTGTATGGTGTGTGTGTTTTATGCTCCTTTCATTCAAAAGACTCTGCATGGATGCAGCAGGCTACTACATGCCAGTGAAAAGGCTACTGCAGCCCATACACAATTTTTTTGTTCATCCTCCTCATTGATAACTTTTCTTGGTACATAAAATAGATGCATATAAACCCACAGCAAAGCTGGACTGTTATCAGCATATCCCCTGACTTCCACCAAGCAGATGCAAAAAGATCCAGAAGCAGATCAATGAGGGTGAGGTTAAGAAGAAAGGGAACATCGGAGAGAATAAGATGACAGCCATGTGAACTTTCAAAAGTCATTTTTCCCTTGCACCTCATTAAACGTTGTAACACCATCCTTATCAAACTCACCCCAAACTCAAACAAAAGCCATTTAATTTGGGAGTGGACATGGTGCTTATTTACTTTAAGGGGTCTGCCCCATATTCAATGGTTGCAATACCTCTTCACGTCCCTCTTTTTGGAATGCTGGCACTTCAAAAGAAATAAAATTCCTTGCAATGGTAAGGGTGTTTAGAAACAGGCTGTCCCCTAAATGTGTTGTTTTGTTTCGTTTTTAAGTAAATATACACACATCCCCACCCCCGCCACGTTCTTCCTGAGTTTTAGGGAAGTTTTGCCAGCAGGATTTAATTTTTCTCTGCAGAGGATTGGGGGACTGTTTGAGGCCGGCACGGGGCTCTGCTGCTTGCATTGCAAGCGCATCAGTTGTCCGCAGCCCCAAAGGTCCATAGGCTTGAAACAGACAGAGCGCGCTTTAACCAAGGGAACCGGCAGCCGTGCTTCTCTCCGCGGACACAGGGAGGCAGTGCGGGAAAGCGTGGCTTCGCCCGCCGGAGGGAGCGAAGGCTGCTGCCAGCTTGCCCTCCTTTTCCGTTGTTCAAGTCCTAAAGTCTCCTCCGTGGCTTACGTTTTATGTGACGGGGAATTTTCAAAGAAAAAGGTCAGGTTACTTGACCACTGAAACAAAAATTCTTTTTAATGACTGTGTGTTCATGGACAGTGACACAATAAAAGCTTTAAAAAAAGGACCAATGTTTCAAGCAGTTTTAGAATCCATCAGTTCAGCTCAGTTCAGTCGCTCATACGTGTCCGACCCTCTGCGACCCCGTGGACTGCAGCTCTCCAGGCCTCCCTGTCCATCACCAACTCCTGGAGTTTACTCAAACTCATGTCCATTGAGTCGGTGATGCCATCCATCTCATCCTCTGTTGTCCCCTTCTCCTCCCGCCTTCAATCTTTCCCAGCATCAGGGTCTTTTCAAATGAGTCAGTTCTTTGATCAGGTGGCCAAAGTATTGGAGTTTCAGCTTCAGTATCAGGTCTTCCAATGAATTTTAAGGACTGATTTCCTTTAGGATGGACTGGTTGGATCTCCTTGCTGTCCAAGGGACTCTCAAGAGTCTTCTCCAATACCACAATAATAGGGACTCTCAAGAGTCTTCTTCAACACCATAGCAGAGCCAATGTCCAATACGCATCAGTCACATGCCTAGAGTTTCCTCCCATATCCTGCCTTCCAAAGAAGGTTTACAAAGCACCTTAAAATACATAATCTCACTGAATTCTTCCTCAAGTCCTTAAGATTGCAATCATCATGGTCTCATTTCTATTTCATGGGGGAAGGGAATTGAGGGTAGAGAGTTTAAGAAGGTCACATGGTGGCCAGTAAGCAGTAGGCTGTTGAGCAGTAAATCAGGATTTCAACCTCTGCCATCTGACCTGGCAGGAGACACACAGAAATCAGTGATCTCCCAGGCTGCTTCTCATAAAACCCTTAAAGGAGACGAAACTAGGAGGCATTCTCTTGCTTTTGTCCAATGTAGGAAATAGAACTGTAAAGAAGGCTGAGCGCCAAAGAATTGATGTTTTTGAACTGTGGTGTTGGAGAAGACTCTTGAGAGTCCCTTGGACTGCAAGGAGATCCAACCAGTCCATCCTAAGGCAAATCAACCCTGGATACTCATTGGAAGGACTGATGCTGAAGCCCCAATCTTTGAGCACCTGATGCCAACAGCCAAGTCATTGGAAAAGACCCTGATGCTGGGAAAGATTGGAGGCAAAAGGAGAAGAGAGTGGCAGAGGATGAAATGGTTGAATAGCATCACCGACTCTATGGATATGAATTTGGGCAAACTCCAGGAGATGGTGAGGAACAGGGGAGGCCTGGCATGCTGAGGTTCATAGGGTCACAAGCAGTTGGACACGACTGAGTGATGGAACGACAGCAACAATAGGAAACAGACCATTAAGTTGAAACCTCATCGTCATAATCCTCACCTGATGTATATTCACCCGTCTCACACTCAAGAGGACTCTCCTTCTCAGTTTTCCTCCCAGCTTTTGTATGAACCTAGACTCTGCTCTCACCTGTTATCATCACCCCCACAGTTATCCTGCCTCCCGCCTACACCTTGAACCTGTCAATGAGTTTTCAAAACAGGAGGCTTCCTCCTCTGTGTCACATGCTCAGCCATGTCTGACTCTTTTTGACGCCATGAACTATAGCCTGCCTGTCTCCTCTTTCCATGGAATTCTCCAGGCTAGAATATTAGAATGGGTTGCTATTTCCTATTCCACAGGATCTTCCTGACCCAGGGATCAAACCCACGTTTCCTGTGTCTCCTGCATTGCAGGCGGATCCTTTACCCACTGAGCCATCAGAGAAGCCCACTGTAGTACCTCCTCAGTCACCCCCTCCTATTTAGCCCCCCTATGGTTACCATAGCTTTGATTTGTCTCTTTCCTAGAACTGGAAGTTTCCAAACACTACCTTTACTTCCATTCCTCCCCTGTTTTAATCCACCTACGTGGAACTTTGAAACTATCCCAAACCACACTTGAATTAAATCACTGCCAAGCTTGAAAAGCTTCAGGGGCTCCCCTGTTCTTCTTCAGACAATACACAAACTCTTTCTCCAGGCAGTTACAAACAGTACACCTCACTTTCCCAACACAGCCCTTCTATTCTTGTGAGCTTTGCCCCTTCCAGCAGGTGCCCCGCCCCCTCTTAAGCTGTGCAATTTCTGCAGCATTTGCTCACCTATAATGATGGCCCTTTCTCACACTATTCTTGTCCCTCCAAATTCTACATTTATCAGAATCTAAGTTAAACACTGGGTCCTTCATGAAGCCTTCCCGGATTTACCTCAGACAAGTCATTTTTCTGCTTGAAACTTCTATCCACAGTCTGATGCAATTTAAAAAAATAAAGTATAAATTGTACATAAATGAAAAAACTTCTAGAGTACCTCTCTTCCCATTTCTCTTTTTTTTTTTATTAGTTGGAGGCTAATTACTTCACAACATTTCAGTGGGTTTTGTCATACATTGACATGAATCAGCCATGGAGTTACATGTATTCCCCATCCTGATCCCCCCTCCCACCTCCCTCTCCACCCGATTCCTCTGAGTCTTCCCAGTGCACCAGGCCCCGAGCACTTGTCTCATGCATCCCACCTGGGCTGGTGATCTGTTTCACTATAGATAATATACATGCTGTTCTTTTGAAACATCCCACCCTCACCTTCTCCCACAGAGTTCAAAAGTCTGTTCTGTATTTCTGTGTCTCTTTTTCTGTTTTGCATATAGGGTTATCATTACCATCTTTCTAAATTCCATATATATGTGTTAGTATGCTGTAATGTTCTTTATCTTTCTGGCTTACTTCACTCTGTATAATGGGCTCCAGTTTCATCCATCTCATTAGAACTGATTCAAATGAATTCTTTTTAATGGCTGAGTAATATTCCATGGTGTATATGTACCACAGCTTCCTTATCCATTCATCTGCTGATGGGCATCTAGGTTGCTTCCATGTCCTGGCTATTATAAACAGTGCTGTGATGAACATTGGGGTGCACGTGTCTCTTTCAGATCTGGTTTCCTCAGTGTGTATGCCCAGAAGTGGGATTGCTGGGTCATATGGCAGTTCTATTTCCAGTTTTTTAAGAAATCTCCACACTGTTCTCCATAGCAGCTGTACTAGTTTGCATCCCCACCAACAGTGTAAGAGGGTTCCCTTTTCTCCACACCCTCTCCAGCATTTATTGCTTGTAGACTTTTGGATAGCAGCCATCCTGACTGGCATGTAATGGTACATCATTGTGGTTTTGATTTGCATTTCTCTGATAATGAGTGATGTTGAGCATCTTTTCATGTGTTTGTTAGCCATCTGTATGTCTTCTTTGGAGAAATGTCTGTTTAGTTCTTTGGCCCATTTTTTGATTGGGTCATTTATTTTTCTGGAATTGAGCTTCAGAAGTTGCTTGTATATTTTTGAGATTAATCCTTTGTCTTTTGCTTCATTTGCTATTATTTTCTCCCAATCTGAGGGCCGTCTTTTCACCTTACTTATAGTTTCCTTTGTTGTGCAAAAGCTTTTAAGTTTCATTAGGTCCCATTTGTTTAGTTTTGCTTTTATTTCCAATATTCTGGGAGGTGAGTCATGGAGGATCTTGCTGTGATTTATGTCGGAGAGTGTTTTGCCTATGTTCTCCTCCAGGAGTTTTATAGTTTCTTGTCTTACGTTTAGATCTTTAATCCATTTTGAGTTTATTTTCTCTTAAATTATAATTACTGGTATGCCTGTTAATCTCCTCTCCCAGTGTCTAAGTACGCGACATCGGGACCAGGTCTATTTCTTTGAATTCACAGCAGCCTCAGAATAGCTGCCACGTATTTGGTGTTAAGTAAGTAAGTGGGTCAATGGAGAAAGGGTTGAAGTTAAGCCCAAACAAAACTTTCCTGTTTATCTCCCCTATGCACTATATACGCATACAAAATATTTAGTTGGATGTTATATCACTCAATTTTTCATATTTACTGACCACGTAATAGACAACAAACATTGTCCCAAGTGCAAAACAGGTATGTTCCAAAGCACTAGGGGGGAGAGATAACAGACAAATTGTTAATTTTTGCAAATAGTGATGGGACTACAAAAACATGCAAAACAGGTCAAGTGCTTGAGGAGGGGCTGTGAGGGAAAATTAACTCAGGTGAGGGCTCATGGGAGGTTTCTCAAGAATAATCAGACTTGAAGGGT
Source organism: Cervus canadensis (assembly GCF_019320065.1). Classification (NCBI taxonomy): domain Eukaryota; kingdom Metazoa; phylum Chordata; class Mammalia; order Artiodactyla; family Cervidae; genus Cervus; species Cervus canadensis. Next base: position 35,354,929 of record NC_057411.1, read on the forward strand.
GAGAAGCCAGTCATTCAGAGACCAGGAGGCAGTTCATTCCAGGTGGGAAAACCTGCAGGAAGAAAAGTCAAGAGGTGGCAGGCAGCATGATGTTTTCTTAGGAACAGGAGGAAGACTGACATGGCTAGATTATAATGAGGAAACGGAAGGGCTGATCAAGACTGGTTTGGAGAGTGAGGTGAGGACCAGACCAGATGGATCTTGTAGACTCTGGTAAGGAAGAGGATTGTCTGTGAAGTCTGTGGGAAGCCAAGTTAGGGTGTAAGCAGTAGAATATTATAGAATATTATAACCCTCTTGTGATTTTAGATCATTCTGGCTGCGGTGAAGAGAACATAGTAAAGAAAGAAAGAGTAAAAGCAGAGAAACTAGCAGGGGAACCAATGTGCTGGTCCAAGCAAGACAAGAAATGGCTTAGGCTTACTCAGTGAGTTTCCCGGGTGGCTCAGTGGTAAAGAATCCACCTGCTGATGCAGGAGACAGAGGTTCGAAACCAGGGTGGGGAAAATCCCCTGGAGAAGGAAATGGCAACCCACTCCAGCACTCTTGCCTGAAACTTCCCATGGAAGGAGGAGCCTGGCGGGCTACAGTCCATGGAGTCACAGAAGAGCTGGACATGACTGAGTGACTGGGGATGAATGCAGGATTACACAGCAGCGTGCAGTATGCAGTGGAGGGCAGACCCAAGAAAGTAACCACAGGACTTGTTACATATGGGGAATGAGGGAGGGAAAAGAATCAAGGGCACTGTTCAAATTTCTGGCTAAGCATTTGTGTAATCACTGTCACCATTTACTAACACAAGAAAGACTAGAAGAATAGGTGGGAAGGAAAAGAAATCCATTAGCTCTAACTTTAAAGCCATCTTAAATGATAATTATTCATATGATGAATATTTGACAGATGTTTTAAACTGGAGAACAGCTGCTTTACAATGTTCTGTTAGTTTCTGCCGCACAACAAAGTGAATTGGCCATGTGTGTACATACCGTCCCTCCCTGCCGAACCCGCTCTCCACCCTCCTCCCATCCTACCCATCTAGGTCAAAAAGAGCACCCAGCTAAGCTCCCTGAGCGACCCTTCAGGGTCTCACCAGCTATCTGTTTTACATATGGTAATGTATTTGAACACTTCCTGTGTGCTTGACACTGCATTAGATGAGTCAATAAGACAGTCAGACTCCCTGCTCTTATAGTGCATACCATCTGGAGAAAGAATACCAATATTATTTTATTAAAAAGTTGTTCAAGTCAAGTAGAACATCAGATGGTGTGCAGGCATGCAGGCTCTGTTGCTGGGGATCTCGTAGAATACAACATCGCACCACTTTTGGTGATTCTTTTCCTTGGATGCTTTGTTCATATTTGAAATGCAAAACTTACTTACCATTTTGCAAATGAATCCTAGGAATTCATGAAGTAGAAGTCCAAACCAAACACAGAGTAACTTTGGGAACAGCTGCTCACAGTTTGCTTTCATGATGACTTTTAGCTTCCCCTAACCCAAGTCCGTAGCATCCTGCATAGACAAGCGTGGTTGGAGTGTGTTCTGAACTACCTAATCACTGCTTCTATGGCTGAGCTTCTCACAATGGGTGGTTTGTGTTTTTGAAGTGACTGTTTTATAGAAAAGAATAAAATTACATGAAGTCATCCTACAAACTTATCCAGAAGAGTGTCAGACCATAAGCATTTTTTTTTCAAATTGGGAAACTACTTAAAGTTATAGTTAAATCCCACTATTCAGTCTAAATAGAACTTAAGTCCTGAAAATTTTCTCCATGTATGCCATAGTCTATGATCAAACCATTCAAGAGAATTATCCCTATAAGGTTAAAATGGTGCCTTTCATACTGATTCTTTTTCATGTTTTACCTAAATCTTCTCCAGCATATTTGCAATAAATTATACAACCAAATACATTTCACATTCATTAACTGACCATGCGTGGAAAACTCAGACACTGAGTCCAAGTTAATAAAATACTCATAAATTAAAATTTGGCCACGAGATGTTTTTTTTTTCCAAGACTGACAATTTATTGATAGCTCTCTTAAAATTCCTGACTATGCCAGCTTGAAGTGTCATATTGTTCACGTGATCATATGCTGCTTTATACTTCATAACAGTTCTCCACTTGAAAGGATTCTCTCTTTTCCCTTTCACACATCCAGAATTAGGATCATTCATTTTCTAAAAAACAGTTTATATGAAGTCACATTCTAATATTCACCTTCTTAATGCTGAAAATCTTGTTTTCCTTTGGACATGCCACTTTGATTTTCTGTAGATGCTTGTCCTGGCTTAGTCTCCAGCTGCTTTCACTGTTCACTGAGGCCGGCCAAGAAGCTCTGACCGCATGTATCACCATGCTTCTCCTTTGGTAACATCAAATGTATACAGCAGTCAGCTGCCTCCCTTTGATCTTCAGCTAACACAAGCCCTTTCTCACTGAGTTGTCCTCCATGGTTTGTTTTTGATATTTAAACAGTTTGGACATCTCTAAAAGTGGAGTGACACTGACACCAAGATAAGGTGCCAATCAATTTATTAAGTGATTTTGTACAAAAATGGCAAACTTATCATGACCCTGGAGCATGACGGATTCACCCAACAAGAAGCGTGAAGAAAGCCATTCATCTGTTCTTGTCTCTCTGAGGACGTCGACGTGAAGCTCTTCTCTGGGACTGGAGCTGTGAAAACGCTATGGAAATGATAAGATTTTTTCATTTCTCTTGAATAAATTATTCAGTGCTTACTCTGTTCCAGGCACTGTATTTTTTTAAATCTTTTATTATGTACTTATTTATTGGCTGTGAGTGGGCTTTCTCTAGCTGTGGTGAGTGTGGACCACTACTGGCAGTGGCGTGCTGGCCTCTCATCACGCTGGCCTCTTCTGTTGCAGAGCGTGGGCTCTGGGGCTCGTGGGCTTGGAAGTTGTGGCACACAGACCCAGCCACTCCCAGATACATGGGATCCTCCCAGACCAGGGACCGAACTGGTGTCCCCACATTATAAGGCATATTCCTAACCACCGGACCACTAGGGAAGCCCCAGATTTTTTCATTTTTAAAAATGTTAATTAATAGGCCTCAGGAATATTTCTATTTTTTTTCATTGAATGATGGATGAATGTAGATTATGAGGACATGCTCCATGTCATTACAAGGGACATTTCCTTCTTCTATGATGAGACATCAGTGCTAGGCCAGCCAATGAAATTACCAAGCTTATCACTATTACCCTAAGTCATTTCCAAAGAAGGAGAAATAAGGTATGTTTTATTCATCTCAACTCACTACATCCAAGGTAACTTAGAGATAAACCTAGCCTAAGAGAACTGAATGTTTTCTGCATTTTGTGTTTTAAAGCAAAGTAGATAATGTCTATGTAAATAGCAACTATGGTTGCCTTGATTCCTTATTTTATGAATGCCAAAACAATAGATTACTTTGAAATAAAATAAGAAAAGAATTAATATGACCTTTAGAAATCATTGTTTCTAATAAAATAGCTAACTCTCAGAATGAATTGGCCTGTCTCACAAGGCTAATTTTCCATAAAGCAGACTCAGTCATCCTTGTGCAGTAGGACCAAAGAGCAAGTACAGTTTAAACCAGTTGCTTATTGGTCAAACAGAGCAGAGAGACTAGGGACCAACTGATGAATTAGACTGAATGCCACATTTAAGGGATGGATGAGAAAGAGAAATTACTAAACACAATGAGTGATCAGGGAAATAGCTGGAGAATATTATATAACAGAAGTCAATGAAGGTGGCAACTACAAGATAGCAGGGCCCAAAAAATGATAAGAATAATTAAATTATTATTGACCTCCATGCCCAGACCATATAAATTATTCTGGTGTTTAAGAAGGGAGGTTTCTAAGCCTGAAAAGAACCCTTTACAATCTTCCAGATTGCATACAACCCTTTGTTATGGGTTATATTGTTTATTTAGAGTGCTTCCCTTGTGGCTCAGCTGGTAAGGAATCCACCTGCAATGAAGATCTGTTTAAGTCCTCACCCCCAGTACCTCCAATATGATCTTATTTGGAAGTAGGGCCTCTGTAGAGGTAATCAAATTAAAATGAGGTCATGGGGGTGAGTCTTAATCGAATATAACCAGTATCTCTATAAAAAGGGAAAATTTGGATGCGGAGGCAGACATACAGATGGACGATACCATGAAGACACAGGGAGAAGACAGCCATGTCACTGGAGTGTTGCATGTACAAGTCAAGCAACGTGGTAAATGCCAGAAGTTGGAAGAATCAAGGAAGGATTCTCCCCGACAGCCATCAGAAAGACCATGGCCCTGCTGACACCTTGATGTTGGACTTCTGGCTTCCAGAACTGTGAGATGATATAGTTATGCTATGTTAAGCCACTCAGGTTTTGATACTTGTTATGAAAGCCCTAGGAAACTAATAATGATACCCTCTCATTCTGAAATTGCAACTTGATAGCAACCATTTGACATCCACCAACATTTGATCCCCAGGCAAGAAGACTTACAGGACACTAAGATATTTTTGTATCAAACCACTCTTGGTCTGGTCCTAACAAGGACACTTCTCTGGCAGTGATTACAGAGCGCCTTCTAAATCAACCTTTTCTCCTGACCCCTGACTTGTCTACCCTTTGGTGAGTGGCCTGGAAATAAGGACTGTGTGGGCAGTGGGTGTGTGTAGAACCCACTAAGCAAGGAGGGAGATATCAGGGGCTTCGGGGTGGGATCCAAAGTTTGAATCATCCCTCACTCATATCATGCAATCATTATGCCAACAAATATTTACTAAGTGCATTTTATGTATTAGTCTTTGCGATAGATGGATGGATAGGGGTAGAGCTGTGAACGAGAGAGAGAAAGACTCTACCCCCATGGAGTTTATGTTCCAGCCTGATCTCACTCAATTGCACACAAATAAATCTTTACTAAACAAGTCAATCAAGAGAGTTTAATCCTGCTTACACTGGACTTTGAAAGAGCTGGATTTCTCATAGAGTTTGGAAGGATTCGAACAGCCTTTTAGTTAATATCCGTCTTCGATAAACACTTTTGTACAAATAAGTTGATTTGCAGGTTGCTCAAAGCCTGACCTGGTGGGATAAGTTACCACAACTCCTCCAATAAGTGTGAGCATGTGTGTTGTGTATGAATGTGTGAAAGAGAGAGTGAAAAGGACCAGAAACATAAATTGTACTGCTCAGACTTATATGTGCAGCTGGTATTTCTATTGTCTTGTCTCTTCTGACAGTGCCCTCCTCTGGAAGCTGTTAGGATAAGAGCTAATGTCGTCTGTGCCACACAAAGGTGATGGCGAATTGATGAGCCTGTAAAGAGATCCGGAGGCGAATAGGGAAATGCACTGTTAATGCTATTAAATATTACTTAGCCTACAGCAAGCTGCATGTTCAACAGTTTAAACTTTAATTGCTAGCTGATGCAGAAACAAGCCTGGATAGATGTAAATCCTATTGAAAGCTAATATCATTTTGGCTGCTCAGATGGATTAGCAGCCACTACAATTAGCAGCATGTGCAGCTAATGATATTAGGGGAGAATCCATCATTCAGCAGTCCAGGCCTTTAAATCTGGAAAGAAGTTAAAGCCCTGCTCCCCAGAAACCCCCTACTGGGAAGACTTGCCAGTTGATGCAAGAGACTCCAGGGGTGAGCCAAGAAGCTTAGAGAGTGCAGGAGAGAGTCCATGATCACCTTGAATTGTTCCTCTTTCTGCCTTGTACCAGTCATCCTAGCTAAGCACATTGTGGCCAAGGTTGCAGACTCGGAGAGGAACGTTGGACCACAGAGCAAAGGCAAAACAATCATCTTCAGTTATTGAACTTACAGTTCACTCTGGCTCCTGTGGTTGTGCAAGGAGGAGAAACTGCAGAGATTTTTCTCAAATGTGGCACCACCCGAAGAAGGGGGCTGTATGGTTGTTGCTATTGTTCAGCCACTCAGTCGTGTCTGACTCTTTGTGACCCCATGGACTGCAGCACGCTAGGCTCCTCTGTCCTCCACTATCTCCCGGAATTTGCTCAAATTTATCTCCATTGAGTTGATGATGCTATCTAGCCATCTCATCCTCTTGGGCTTCCCAGGTAGCACAGTGGTAAGAAATCTGCCTGCCAATGCAGGAGACCAGGTTCAATCTCTGGGTTGGGAAGATTCCCTGGAGTTGGAAATGTCAACCCACTCTAGTATTCTTGTCTGGGAAATCCCATGAACAGAGGAGGTTGGTGGGCTACAGTCCATGGGGTTGCAATGAATCAGACATGACTGAGTGACTAAGCATGCACTGAGGTTGTGTGAAGATCTTACTAAAACGTTTGTGACTATATAAGAATCCCCAGTGAAAGTAGTTCTCATTTAAAACTTGACTAACAGAACAGGGTTACTTGAGATGCTGCCTCCTTGATGTGAAGTCCTAAAAATTCCTGCCAAATAAAACATAACTCTCAATTAAAGAAAATAAAATAAAATAAATAAAACTCGACTGTCAACAATTTCTACTGTATAGCACAGGACAATACATTCAGCAGTGTATCCTGTGATTAACCATAATGGAAAAGACTATAAAAAAGTATGTATATTTATGTATAATTAAATCAATTTGTTATACAGCAGATATTAACAAGATTATAAATCAACTATACTTCAATAAAAAAAAAAAAAACTTGACTACTTTCCGGCAATCCATGAAAACTGGTTTATTTTTCGTTTACTTTCTGTACCAACTCTATAAAAATAAGCATTTATGATGCCCTTTGAGATTATAAACTCCAAGGTACAATGGAGCCTCTATGGTGACATATGATTCCATCCTCTTGACTAGATTAGACAGTAAAGAATCTGCCTGAAGTGCAGGAGACCTGGGTTCTAGCCCTGGGTCAGGAAGATCCCCTGGAAAAGGGAGTGGCTACCCTCTCTATTACTCTTGCCTGGAGAATTCCATGGACAGAGGAGCCTGGTGGGCTACAGTCCATGGGGTCACAAATAGTCAGACATGACTGAGCAACTGACACTTTCACTTTTTTCACTTTGAGGTCACCGACTCCAAGGTGCAATGGAGCCTCTATGGTGAAATGTGATTTTATCTTCTTGACTGTATAGTAACCCTTCCATTTCTAAAGATTTATGTTCTGACCATGATAAATACTAAAATCAAAGTACTTGAAGGAAAGACCGGGCTTTATTAGTAAAATTTCTAAAACATGAAAAGTTGTAATTTCATTTATCTGATTGTAAAAAGCTACTATAGTTAGTTATAATAGCACAACACATAGCATAATTATGCCAAAATTGTTACTTATAATTTTAGATAATCTAAGGTTTAAAAGAAGACTGTTTTACAATAGAAATTCTAAATACTCATATAAGAAACCAATAGTATCCTAATCTGTAAGACTACTTATTTTAGATTCATCAAAGATTATAAATTCCCAGATTTTTAACTTATGAAAATCACATATACACACAAATTTGGAGCTATTAGTATCAATTAGCAAAGTCTTTCCTTACTACTATCCCATAGGCAGTAATTATGGGTTTGTTTTTTGGAAGTTACAGGAAATTGAGCTGTATAGAAAGATGTGAGTTACAGAATATAATTACTGTTTTGTAAAACCACTTTTTTGTGGCTTGCTTTTTTTGCCCTTGTTATCAAGACTGTAAGATGGGATACACATGGGAAATATATACTAAGGATATGTATATATAATATATTTCATACAAGGAACTTATGCTACAAGATAATGAACAAAGGTCTAAGTGAATAAAGAATAAAGACTAGGCTGTTCTTTTCTTTCCCATCATTTATAGGAAACTTTTGCCGATTTTGCTCAGCTTGAGTTTGTTTTATAGAGCTTTCGTCTTAGCATGGACAGCAGGCCTAAACTATTAGTACAGAGTGAAGATGATTTGTTGTCATAAGCAATCCCTTCACTTTGAGAAAGTCACACTCTATAGCAATTCAAACATGACCACTCTAATGCAAACTTCGATCCCATTACATGTACTTCTCAATTTTTTTAAACTGAGATGACTTTTGAGTTTTGTTGGGCCACAGAAACTAGATGGCATTTTCCATTAATGCAGTGCTTTTCACAATAAATTAGTTGATATCAAAATCTTCCTCTCACCAGCCCTTCTTTATTCTGTACTATATTGAGAAGCTCACCTTGACACTTCAACTAAAGAGAATGGGATTCTAAGACACATGAGAAGTCATGCCAGAGGAATGATTTAACGACTTCTTTGCATATATCGAGAATCATAGCAACAATTAAAAAGGGCTGCATTCGTTTTTTGTTTTTTTAATTTATTTTTTATTGAATAATAATTGCTTTATAGAATTTTGCTGTTTTCTGTCAAAATGTTTTCTGTCATTTGGTTCTGTTTGAGAACCAAATGAATGCCAAACACAGTGATATAAACATACCTAAGGTATTGTCTTTGCCCTTAAAAAGTTTATAGTTTAGTGACAGAGAGACATAGGTTAAGTCTAGCCAACACAGGAATATTCACAGACTGTGTAATTGGAAATGGCCAGAGTTTAACAAATAAGGTTAGATTCAAAGATGAACTTCTTGATGGTGAGGATTATAACAAAGCTGTATGGATTATCAAGAGAGATTGTAGATGTGTGGGGTTTTTGAGAATAAATCTTTAGAATGCATGTGACTTAAATTACATACATCGTATCCATCTGAAGCTTCCAGTAGGTTTGGGTCTCGGAACACCATGCCAACTAGGTAGCTCTGATCTTTCGCTGTGACCTTTTGCTCTCTGGTGCTGAAGACATGCTCCTAGAGCCCACTGCTCAGCCCATCTAGTTTCTGCAAACATCAACACTCTTCTCTCTCTTTGCAGAGAGGCTTCAGCCTTATAGACCCAAGTTTATCTTCACACCTTGTGTTCATCTCCAATCAGCTCATTTCTCATGACTATAAATGATTTGGCTCAGGAATGTTGAGTGGTAAAATAACCAGAGAATAGAGTCATTCCTTTTCATCTCCCTCCTCCATCAGAAACTTAAATGCAAAATATCTTGAATCCTGTCACTGGCCTTACAGTGTAAGTGGAAGCAAAAAAAAAAAGAAGCTTATTTTAACTCACCATGATATCCATTTATGGGTACTGCATAGGTAGAGAAAAATGTTTTCAAACAAAGGTAATGAATGACCATTTCGGAAGGTTCATGCTTATTACATGTTTGGAGGGATCACTCCAAACATAAGCCTTGAATATAATGAGTTTTTGAAGTGAAACCTCCAACCTCTCAAATTCAGTGTATCCAGGATTCATGATATTCTTGTAAACTTGTTTCACTTCCTACTCTCTCCAGCTTGGCATCTTGTAGGTACTATATGCAAGAGAACTGGGGTTTTCCTTTGACTTCTTGCCTTACCGATTATGTCAACTGGTCAACAAAACCAGTCAATTCTCCCATCTATGTCTCTAAAAAGCTTTTCCCTCCTCCTTTTTTACCCTTTTTATCTTAGTTGTACCAGTCATCATCTGTCTCCTGGACTTGGCAACAGCCTTCTAAATGATCTCTTGCCTCCAGCTTTCTCTTATATCATCTTCACCCTCCACCTTACCAGCAACATTCCCTTCCCAATTATGCTCAGATGCTCAGTCATGTCCAACTCTGCAACGCCATGGACTGTAACCCACCAGGCTCCTCTGTCTATGGGATTTTTCCAGGCAAGAATACTGGAATGGGTTACCATTTCCTTCTCCAGGGGATCTTCCCTACCCAGGGATCAAACCTGGGTCTCCTGCATTGCAAGTGGATTCTTTACCAGGGAGCAACCATGGAAACCCTTCACAAAAACACCATTGCTTAAAAACCTTATGATCTAAAGCAGACTCACAGATATAGAGAACAAACTAGTAGCTCCCAATGGGGAGGGGAGGAGGGACCACCACACTGGGGCTGAGCAGGGGAGGTGAAAGCTACTGGGTATAAGACAGGCTCAAGGGTGCATTGCATAACATGGGGAATATGGCCAATCATTTGTAATAACTGCAAATGGAAAGTAATCTTTAAAAATGGCATAAAAATTAAAAGTTTTAAAAAGTCAACCTATATGAATTCACAGAAAAAATTTTAAAAACTTTATGAACTAAAAGACAGGGTATAAAATCCTTTAGAGTGATATTCAAGACACTTTCTAATTCAGAACTGAGGAACAGTTAAGGCTCATTTTCCTTCATTCCCACTGTGAATATGGGTGCCTAAGCTCTAGCCAAGGAGAAGGCAATGGCATCCCACTCCAGTACTCTTGCCTGGAAAATCCCATGGATGGAGGAGCCTGGTAGGCTGCAGTCCATGGGGTCGCTAAGAGTCAGACACGACTGAGCGACTTCACTTTCACTTTTCACTTTCACACATTGCAAAAGGAAATGGCAACCCACTCCAGTGTTCTTGCCTGGAGAATCCCAGGGACGGGGGAGCCTGGTGGGCTGCTGTCTATGGGATCACACAGAGTCAGACACAACTGAAGTGACTTAGCAGCAGCAGCAGCAAGCTCTAGCCAAGCTGGATTACTCCAGCTCTACTGAGAACTTTCATACGCCCATGTCTTTATTTATGCTGGAGGGCCCCTGCTTTCATGTGACCCCACACACCTCAACTTGGTGACATATCCTTTCTCAAGCTTTCCTCAATGCCATCTCCTCTCTACTGCCTCTCCTAATTCCTGAGATCAATTACTCATTGAGAAACCCTCAGTAGAAAGTTAAACGCCAAAATATCTAACAGGCAAAACTACAAGTGCTTTATAATTTTTTTTTTTTTTCCATCAGCAACATTTAGTGAAGGCCAACCATGTACCAGGCATTGTAAGAGGTGCCAGAAATTCAAAGGTGAGCAGGACAGGTAAAAGTAGTTTCATGGAACTTCAATTTTAGTGAAGAAAATAAACAAGGAGGTAAATAGACATATATATGTTCATTTATATTTATATACATATATGTTCATGTGTGTGTGCTCAGTTGATTCTTTGCAACTGCATGGACTGTAGCCTGACAGGCTCCTCTGTCCATGGGATTTTTCAGGCAGGAATACTGGAGTGAGTTGCCATTTCCTTCTCTAGGGGATCTTCCAAACCAGGGATTGAACCCGCATCTCTTGCATCACCTGTATTGCAGGTGGATTCTTTACCTCACGCCACTAGGAAGACTGTATATGTATATATGTATATGTACATGTATATATACATATTTGTTCAGTCATGTCTGACTGTTTGCAACTCCATGGACTGTAGCCTACCAAGCTCCTCTGGCCACAGGATTCTCCAGGCAAGAATACTGGAGTGGGTTGTTATTCCTTTCTCCAAGGGATCTTCCCAACCCAGGGATTGAACCTGGGTCTCCTGCATTGCAGGTGGATCCTTTTAGGTCTGAGGCACCAAGGAAGCCCTCCCATGTATATGTGTGTATATGTATTTGAGGTCAGACACATGAATGAATTACTGTGCTGAAGTAGCTAGGGAAATTTTATGTTAATTGTTAAGAGAAGGCTTCTCTTGGGAGGTAATGTCTGAGTTGAAACCCAGTAATAAAACAATGTCTTTCGACATCAGTTTTGTTTTTTTTACTTTAGCCAAATTTTTTCATTTTTGAACATTTTAGAGAAAAAAAGTCTCCATCACCTAAAGCTCTTGCTTTTCCTTTCCATGGGAATGGCAGAGGTACAAGAGCAAGCAAGCCCCAGGGTACCAGAGCTTTTCACAGCTCTGCCTACAACACATCTGCTATTATCTCACTGATATTGGCCAAAGAAAGTCACATGGCCGAGCCCATGGAAACAGGGGTGGGAGAAGCATTTTGCTAGAGTAGCAAATAATATACCTGGATTCTAGGATTGTATATGCCACCAAATGTGTTTTGTTAAGCATGTTGCTTTCTCTCTGTGTGTCTCGGTATTCTTGTGTATAAGATGAGGTCACTGGATTAAATAACTCCCAGAATCTCTTCAAGTTATAAAATTCCTGAAATCCTTTCATTTATTCATTTTTAAACTGAAGATCATTTCATTTTGGGTAGCTAGATGGCATGTAAAGCAACTGCAAGAATAAATACTTAAAACTGTTATGAAAACAACCGAATTCTGTAATCAGCTCTTATAAATGCTTCAAAACCCTGTGTTAACCTTAGTGATGCTGCTGAATGGTTAAGATAACGGTGAAAAAGAATCACAGTGGGGCAGCAAGGGGATCACAGCTCATTTGTGGATTCCTACATGGGCAATGTTTCTTCCCTATTAGAGAATGGCTAGGACTCAGAAAAGCATAGTGATTAAGAACTTCAGACCTGGAGTGAAAGTGCTCAAATGCTTAAGGGGTAGAGGGTAGGATTCCTAGTTGTCCCATTCATCAGATGAGTGACTCACCTTTCTTTCAATGACTCAATTTTCTCATTTTTAAAAGGACAGTAATAAGAGCATATCCATTTCAGTTCAGTTCAGTTGCTCAGCTGTGTCTGACTCTTTGCGACCCTATGAACCACAGCACGCCAGGCCTCCCTATCCATCACCAACTGCCGGAGTCCACCCAAACCCATGTCCATTGAGTCGGTGATGCCATCCAACCATCTCATCCTCTGTTGACCCCTTCTCCTCCTGCCCTCACTCTTTCCCAGCATCAGAGTCTTTTCAAATGAATCAACTCTTCTTATCAGGTGGCCAAAGTATTGGAGCTTCAGCTTCAACATCAGTCCTTCCAATGAACACCTAGGACTGATATCCTTTAGGATGGACTAGTTGGATCTCCTTGCACTCCAAGGGGCTCTCAAGAGTCTTCTCCAACACCATAGTTCAAAAGCATCAATTCTTCAGCACTCAGCTTTCTTTATAGTCCAACTCTCACATCCATACATGACCACTGGGAAAACCATAGCCTTGACTAGACAGACCTTTGCTGGCAAGGTAATGTCTCTGCTTTTTAATGTGCTGTCTAGGTTGGTCATAACTTTCCTTCCAAAGAGTAAGCATCTTTTAATTTCATGGCTGCAATCGCCATCTGCAGTGATTTTGGAGCCCAAAAAAATAAAGTCCGCCACTGTTACCACTGTTTCCCCATCTATTTGCCATGAAGTGATGAGACCGGATACCATGATCTTAGTTGTCTGAATGTGGAGCTTTAAGCCAACATTTTCACTCTCCTCTTTCACTTTCATCAAGAGGCCCTTTAGTTCTTCACTTTCTGCCATAAGGGTAGTGTCATCTGCATATCTGAGGTTATTGATATTTTTCCCAGCAATCTTGATTACAGCTTGTGCTTCTTCCAGCCCAGCGCTTCTCATGATGTACTCTGCATATAAGTTAAATAAGCAGTGACAATATACAGCCTTGATGTACTCCTTTTCCTATTCGGAACCAGTCAATTGTTCCATGACCAGTTCTAACTGAGTATTAAATGAGATACTACACATAAAGTTCAGGAAGGGTGTCTGGAACACAGTATTTAATAATAGTATCAGCTGTATGTATTGCTTCTTTGTTGTTTTTCAGTCTCTCAGTAATGTCCAACTCTTTGCAACCCTGTGGGCTGCAGCATGCCAGGCTTCCCTGTCCTTCACCATCTTCCGGAGCTTGCTCAGACTCATGTCCATTGAGTCGATGATGCCATCTAACCATCTCACCCTCTATTGTCCGCTTCTCCTCCTGCCCTCAAATCTTTCCCAGCATTAGGGTCTTTTCCAATGAGTCGGCTCTTCACATCAGGTAACCAAGGTATTGGAACTTCAGCTTCAGCACCAGTCCTTCCAATGAATATTCAGGGTTGATTTGCCTTAGGACTGAGTGGTTTGATCTCCTTGCTGTCCAAGGGACTCGCAAGAGTCTTCTCCAGCAACACAATTCAAAAGCATCAATTGCTGCTTTAAGCTACCTAAAAGCCAGGTGTATGTGTGTTTATATAAATATATGTGTGTTATCTGTGTGTTTATGATATGTATGCATATATAATGTGTATGTGTATTGTTTATACATATACATATGTACATATACATATGTATGTATATATATTTAAATGTGTATATATATTTAAATATAACATTCTACATAAGTCCCTATTGTCTTATATCCAACCCATTTCATTCCTCCTGGCCTCTGTAGACATTTGCATTTTCAAGCTCTACTTCAGAAAATGCTAAGCATTCCTCCAGTTTCTCCGGGCTCCAGATGGATGTGAAACCACTACAGCCTGGCTGGTCATCTTCTGATGGTTCTTTAAGTAGGTGAGGAAAACTCAAAAGGAATCTATTCCCATTTTTTTAATGCCCAGAAAATGCAGCAGCTCTTTTTCTTCCTTACTTAGGCTTTTAGGCATCATGGTTATGAAATACGGCTGCAACAATCTTTTAAATCCTTTTAAGTAGCAGTCACCCTCCTACTCTCCTCCCTAACACCCCCCCCCTCCCCGATACTATTAAGCCCTTCACAGGTATCAATTGTGGGGAAGTAGGAAGAACTGCACTTTAAAAGGATTTTAAATAATGTCTCCAAGAAATATAGCAGCAGATTGTTCAATGGGGATTATCAGCCAAGAGTGTGCTAGAGGGGGGAGGATTCTCTTTTAAAAGGTCTTTAAATAATGCAAGTGAACTCCTTGGCAACATTACTCAGAGCCATTTAAAGAGTGGATATCTCTGCTGCACTGATCCACCAGGATTGTGCACCTACAAAAGACACGTGAGGGAGACACACGGCAATTATGTTCCCATACCCTTAACATTGTCATAGCACAAAGATTGCAAACATTATCCAAAATGTGGAGGGTATCAAAGGAGGGATCCTTGCTGCCTCAAAGGAATCAAGGTCAAATAGCCCCACAGAATATTCAAATATTGGCTCAGTGACCTTTGAGGGAAAAACACATTTTCTATGCTTCCAAGAGTATCTCAAGAAAGGGGTTTTATTTTCTCTTCTCCTTACTTCTTCATAAAAGCAAGTTCAGTTCAGTTGCTCAGTCGTGTCCAACTCTTTGTGACCCCATGGACTGCAGCATGCCAGGCTTCCCTGTCCATCACCAACTCCCAGAGCTTACTCAAACTCATGTCCATCGAGTCAGTGATGTCATCCAACCATCTCATTCTCTGTTGTCCCCTTCTCCTCCTGCCTTCAATCTTTCCCAGCATCAGGGTCTTTTCAAAACCCAGGGTCTTTTCATAAAACCAAATCTGAGGTCAAAATTAGTCAGCACCTACACAGCCGACTCTGTCTTTTTCAATCACTCCATCACCAGCTCCTTCCCTGGCCCATCTTCCCTGACGTCTGAAGGATGGGTAGATGAGGAAATCTCTGTGGCCTGTGATAGGAGTAAAGAGCTTTGGCCTTGGAGGCAGAAAACCTGAGTTTAAAATTCGGTTCTGCCGCTACTGATGA
This sequence comes from Cervus canadensis, assembly GCF_019320065.1. Taxonomy (NCBI): domain Eukaryota; kingdom Metazoa; phylum Chordata; class Mammalia; order Artiodactyla; family Cervidae; genus Cervus; species Cervus canadensis. The sequence goes on from NC_057411.1 coordinate 35,370,332, forward strand.
CTTGAGGAAAATGTTCGTATCCCCACTGAGCCTCGGTCATCTCAGCTGTCAAACAGAGTTGAACCATGCCTGCTGCTAGCCTTTTCCTCGGGGTCAATGGAACCAAAATATGTAACACAATCAGCTCCAGACCTAGTACTTTCTAAATGCACAATACATGGTACTTAGGGATGTGTGATTCGGAGGTTATGATTTTGTGAGTGTAATCTTAGTTATTTAGGGTACAGGACAGCCTGCTTGATGTATCTGACTTGGTGAGTCCAAGAGTTAGGTCTGATACACAACTGGCATCAAGGACATCGGAAGGATGATTTTAAGTATAGTCGTGTGCTGCCTGAGAATGGGGGATCAAGCAAAACTTTCCTCAGGAGATGGAAAAATGAACAACTAATCCAAATATCAAGGTGGGAATGGGATCCTTTTAGCCATTTTACAGATAGACCTTGCACAAATTGCAGTGGAAGGAAACTGCAGGCTAATGATGTTTCTTCCTTGTCTCAGAGATCAAGCATAAAGCAGAAAAGACAGCTCAAAGACTCATTGTTCTCCTTTACAGCCTAGAAGAGTTTCAGAAATGAGAAGTAGCTTTACCCAGCGGACCCCATGTACGTTGCATTCTTGGGAACTGTGACATGTTAGGGCCAGGATGGAAGAACATCCTCCAAGAAGGACATTGAGCTGACAGGTGAGTGGAAATAATGCAGCTCCAATGATGTGAGGGAAAATGATGTTCCTTTAGCATTCAGACAGTGGAACAGGTCTTGTGTCATTGACCACAATGACAGAAAATCAAACCGAACCCCATTAAAGAAAAAAAAGCCATCTATTTTCGTTAGCCCAGCAGGCACCTGAAAGCTCCTCTCAGTATGAAAAAATGGAAGGGCACTTGAGAAGATGGAGGTCTCGGTTCTAATGACTATGTTTGCACCTCCTGGAGAGGATGGATCTCTCTTTTAAATATGAAGGATTGATTTTGAAAATAGTCCTCTCGACTGTGTTAGTTCTTTTCCTGCCTTTCAATGACAAGAGGACATGATTAGGTGAAGACCTTTTCAGTTAACTGAGATGAACCAAAACAAGGAAACCATTTTTTTAACAGCAAAAAAGCTGGCAGGACCTTATTTGTTCTAATACTTTAATTCCAGTGTGTTAAACCACACTGCTACCATAGGATAAACGCAAGACAAAAGCATCAGAGAAATAGGAAAAAAATTCTTCGGCGATTTCATGAAAGCACTTCAAAAACAAAATTCTTGCTACCTAGAAAGGAAAAGGAAAACTTTTTTTTTTTTTTTTTAGTTGACACTCTGGATATCTCTGTCTTTCTGACCATCACCTGTTATAAAAACACAGATTGACTTTTTTACCTTCATCAAATAAAGCAAAAGACTGGGAGGCAACTACCCAGGTAGCTGAAGCCCAAAAACCACTTTGGCTTCAACTATGCAATGTGAGACCTCTAGAGAACTTACAAAATTTTGTTATCAATTTCCGTGAATATTGCCCATGGCTTCAGTCATGATAAACGGAAGCTGTTTCAAGCCATAGGTCCCAATCATTACTGTAATTCTGTTTTATAAATGAAAGTAGAAAAGATGACACTAACATATTCCTCAAATGTAACCTGCAAAAGTATTTTTTCCTAGACATACCTTGATTTCAACTTACTTCTTAACTCTTTGATAGAGTCCTGACATTTCACAAGCCAACTCAGGACAATCAGCATCTGACTTGATCTTTTAAAACTTTTAACTATTGACAGATCCATGTTCTGGGCAACATTTGCCTGCCTGCTCAGCCTTATATTTGATTTTATAGCTCAATAAAAATATGCCATAAATCTAGAATAACTGCTGCTATCCAGCAAAGAAAAAATATACATTTGTCCATTAAAAATAAGGTAAGGAACCATTCTTATAAGCATCAGACCTCAAAGCCCGGAATCGTAAGAAGGTGATAGTTTTTGGTAGTGAAATGTTATTGGTTTTAGAGCAGGGGTCCCCAGCTTCTGGGAACTAATGTCAGTGATCTGAGGTGGAGTTGATGTAACAATAAGAGAAATAAAGAGAACAATAAATGTAATGTACATACTTGAATCCTCTTGAAACCATCCCCCTATCTTGGTCCATGGAAAAACTGTCTGCATAAAACCAGTCCCTGGTGCCAAAAATGTTGGAGACTGCTGTTTTAGAACACTTGGGTGGGCAATTGGGAAGGAGGGAAGGAGTTATGGGTATAGAGAATTATCTCAGAGGGTTCTACCACGCCTCAAAATAGCAAGGTAAAACCCTGTTTCTGAGCCCCAGTCCTTGGAAAAAGAGTGAAATTACACAATAAGATAAAAGGGAAGAGGCATGTACACGTTCGGTAAGAATCTCTTGGGGCCAATACTCAATTAAAGCCAATGACTCATTGAAAGGCTGTCAAATTCCTGCCCTTGATGCTGATGTTTTAAACAAGGAGAGAAAATTTGAAAGGTAGCAGATCTAATTTCCCTGCGTCGGACAAGCTACAGTGCCTGCATCACTCAGCCTGGTGGTTGTGTTGATCCCAAATCCTACAAAATGGGTAGGTCTACAGCTTAAAACATCCTGGTGGCATCTCGATGATTAACTCAGCAGCTTGAGCTATTCCAAATGTTGCTCTCTTGTCGGAGGAAAAGAATAAATACATTGGGTGTGAGTGATGGCTAGCAAGGGAAAGCTGGAATGTCTGCTCAGCCCCAGAGTTCTGTGAGCTGAACAGCTTTCCAAAGCCACTTTGTTCCCCCTCTCCAGATGTTCCTGAGGAAGATGCAAATGAGCATATTTTAATATTGCAAAACCATCAAATCCTGTCCAAGGAACCTAACAGAATGTCATCAAGTCCAGCAAATCTCTTCTCTGGTGGGGAAGGTCTGTATTGTTATAAATCATCTAATCAGAGGGGTCATAACAAAAAAGATGCTGTTTTCTTCTTTCAGAACAACAGACATTTCTTAATTATTCTCATGCATACAATTATTTATTTTCTCATAATTCTGGAGGCTGCTAAGTCCAAGACTGAGACTCTTGCAGGGTTCAGGTCTGGCAAAGCCCTCTTCTGTCTTGCAAACAGCCACTGTCTCACTGTATCCTTACATGGCCTCTCTTCAGTGTGTGTGCACACAGGGGAAGATAGAGACAGGCAAACGGGGATACAGGGGGAGAGAGAGAAGGGGAGGGAGGAGAGCTGGGAGGAAGAGAGGGAGAGAGAGAAAAAGAGGTGGGGGTGTGGAGAATCACCCTCTTCTTTTCATGCCACTAATTTTGTTAGATTTTGGCCCCACCCTTGTGACCTCATTTAACTTTGATTACCTCCTAGAGGCTCCTGTCTCCAAATATAGTTACGCCGGTGGTTTGGGTCTCAGCATGTACACACAATTTAGTCCACAGCAACATATATATATAAAATTATATATATATATATATATAATTTTTATTAATTGGAGGCTAATTACTTTACAATATTGTAGTGGGTTTTGTCACACATTGACATGAATCAGCAATGGAGTTACATGTATTCCCCATCCAGATCCCCCTCCCACCTCCCTCTCCACCCAATCCTCTGGTCTTCCAGTGCACCAGGCCGGAGCACTTGTCTCATGCTCCCACCTGGCGGTGATCTGTTTCACCCTAGATAATATACATGTTTCGATGCTGTTCTCTCGAACATCCCACCCTCGCCTTCTCCCACAGAGTCCAAAAGTCTGTTCTGTACATCTGTGTCTCTTTTTGTTTTGCATATAGGGTTATCATTACCATCTTTCTAAATTCCATATATATGTGTTAGTATGCTGTAATGTTTCTTTATCTTTCTGGCTTACTTCACTCTGTATAATGGGCTCCAGTTTCATCCATCTCATTAGGACTGATCAAATGAATTCTTTTTAATGGCTGAGTAATATTCCATGGTGTATATGTACCACAGCTTCCTTATCCATTCATCTGCTGATAGGCATCTAGGTTGCTTCCATGTCCTGGCTATTATAAACAGTGCTGTGATGAACATTGGGGTGCATGTGTCTCTTTCAGATCTGGTTTCCTCGGTGTGTATGCCCAGAAGTGGTATTTCTGGGTACTGTTGATGCTGTACACTTTGATGGATTTTGACAAGCACACATCTTGTATCCATCATATTATACAGAATAATTTCACTTTCCTAAAAATGCCCTTTACTTGCCCTGTTTAACCCTCATTCTTTCCCCTGAACCTCTGACAACCACTGATCATTTTCCTCTTTCTATATTTTCACTTTATCTTGCTATTTTGATCATTGCAGATAAGTCAAACTGAGCAAAATCTTTGAGCAAATTATATATTGAAAAGTCTACATACATAATCTCTCAAGGCTTCATCTAAAAGAAGGTAAAGAATTTGAAATTTTAGGTTCTACTTCAGATCAGGTACAATAATATTATGATTTATCCTTTGATTGTCCTATCAAAAGAGGAAGCAATTTTCTAAGCCCCCATTGACATGATCTTAGTACTATTCAATACACATAGTATTTTATGCTAGACAGGTAATCTGTCTAGCATAAAATAATGTCTGGTATTTCCTTATTTTGTTTTCCCTGCCTAATTTATACTTATAATTCAGATCCATATTTATTAAACTATCAAATTACAACTGATGTTCAAAAATACAATTACATGTATGATCAGTTCCAAGAAAATCCTATAGAAGCAAATTCACTCTACTATTTCCATTAAAAAATAATTTACTGAAGTATTTATTTAAATAATGCACTCTCCTAGTATATTTTAAATTAAAATAAATTACAAAAGTGAATTTGACATATCAGTTTTCCACTGATTTATAGCTATACCTGTGCTAATAAAAAACCATCAACTGTGTAGAATAACAGAATTAAAAAATTTTAAATCTAGTTTTCATATTTACTCACCAAAGCTTTTCCAGGGAGAATGTTCTTCATTAGGAATCAAATCCTCCTACTTATGCTATAACTCTGTATTAAATTGTGTTTTTAAATATATATGCAAAGTCTCTGACACACTTTTCTTCAAATCTAGGCCAGTTAAGGGCTTCCCTGGTGGCTCAGTGGTAAAGAATTCATCTGCCAATGCAGGAGACATGGGTTTGATCTGTGAACCAGGAAAACCCCATATGCCATATGGAACAACTAAGCTCATGCACTACACCTACTGAGCCTGTGCTCTAGAGCCCAGAAGCCACAATTCCTGAGCCCTCGAGCTGCAGATGCTGAAGCCCACATGCCCTAGAGCCCATGCTCCACAACAAGAGAAACCACTGCAATGAGAAGCCCATGCACAGTGACTAGAGAGCAGATCCTGCTCGCCACAACTAGAGAAAGCCCACACAGCAATGAAGACCTGGCACAGACAAAATAAATAGATAAAATTAAAATCTGGGCCAGTTCAGTGATGATCTCGTAATTAAAAGAATGTAGCAAAAGTGGTACTGTACAGGTTCATAGCTAGATCCAAACGACCGTGCGGCTTTTATCTTGTTCTCTTGGAAACTCGCCTGGGGGAATGCTAGCCACTGTGTAAGAATATATCATGCAGAGTACATCATGAGGAACGCTGGGCTGGAAGAAGCACAAGCTGGAATCAAGATTGTAGAGAAAAATATCAATAACCTCAGATACGCAGGTGACACCAATCTTATGGCAGAAAGCAAAGAACTAAAGAGCCTCTTGATGAAAGTGAAAGAGGAGAGTGAAAAGGCTGGCTTAAAACTCAACATTCAGAAAACTAAGACCATGGCATCTGGTCCCATCACTTCATGGCAAATAAATGGGGAAGCAATGGAAACAGTGAGAGACTTTACCTTTTTGGGCTCCAAAATCACTGCAGATGGTGACTGCAGCCATGAAATTAAAAGATGCTTGCTCCTTGGAAGAAGATTTATGACCAGCCTAGACAGCATATTAAAAAGCAGAGACATTACTTTGCCAACAAAGGTCCGTTTAGTCAAAGCTATGGTTTTTCCAGTAGTTGTGTATGGATGTGAGAGTTGGAGTATGAAGAAAGCTGAGCGCTAAAGAATTGATGCTTTTAAATTGGAGAAGACTCTTGAGAGTCCCTTGGACTGCAAGGAGATCCAACCAGTCCATCCTAAAGGACATCAGTCCTGACTATTCATTGGAAGGACTGATGATGAAGCTGAAACTCCAATACTTCGGCCACCTGATGCGAAGAAAGGACTCATTTGAACAGACCCTGATGCTGGGAAAAATCAAAGGTGGGGGGAGAAGGAGACAACAGAGGATGAGATGGTTGGATGGCATCACCGACTCAATGGACATGAGTTTGAGTAAACTCCAGGAGTTGGTGATGGACAGGGAGGCCTGGCATGCTGTAGTCCATGGGGTAGCAAAGAGTCAGACATGACTGAGCAACTGAACTGATGTAAGAAGAGTGACCACCTGGATACTTCCATGATGGAGAGGCTGCCTGTAGGTTCTCAGGTTGCCACTCCACTGGAGCTCAGCCATTAAGTCACTCCAGACCAGCACTCAGATATGTGTGGGGGGAGCCTCCAGGCAATTCTCATCCTCAGCCTTTGAGAATCCCCGCCTGAGATTCCAGACATCATGGAATAGTAAATTCTTATTTTATGCCCCTAAGTTTTAAGGTGACTTATTACAATGGCCATAATAACTGGAAGAGTTTTATTCTCCCCAAAGTAGACTATATTTAGGGTTATTGAAAGTATATTATTAGAAAGTTGATCCCAGCAAGAATTAGTTGGAGAGTTGGGGAGTGGGACAGGGAAGGGAATGAAGCCAGTATCAGCATAATTAGTGAACTGATTATCTCTGTGGTCAATAGGGTCCCTTCCTGCTAGGGACTCCTGGAAGAAAGTGTAGAAAATGCTTCCAAGTTGTCCTGCCTGATGGGTGAGGAAACTGGGGTGTTTATCCATCATTGACTAAGAGGTGCTCTACAGCAGGGGTCCCCAGCTCCTGGGACGTGTGCTGGTCTGTGTCCTGTTAGGAACTGGGCCGCGTAGCAGGAGGTGAGCGGTGGGGAAGCAAGCAAAGCTTCATCCATATTTGCAGCCATTCCCCATTTCCTCTAGATGGGAACATCTAGTTACATGAAAACAAGCCCAGGGCTCCCACTGGTGAGTTGTACAATTATTTCATTATACATTATAATGTAATGTTAATAATAATAGGAATAAAATGCATAATAAAAGTAATGTGCTTGAATTATCCGGAAACCATACCCCCACCCCCAGTCCATGGAAAAACTGTCTCCCACAAAAGCAGTCCCTGGTGCCAAAAAGTCTGGAACTGCTGTTCTAGTGTGTTAACATCCAGGCACCTGACTTGTTCTACACACGGGAGAGCCCTCTCTTATAGAGGCCAAAGGATCGTGCGGTAAGAGGTTGTGGATTGGGAATGATGAGTGCAGTGTGGATACAAGTGGAACCTTAAATACATCAAGTAAAGATTCTTAAACTGGAGTCCACTGTACTCTGGTTGGATTTCAACGACCCACCAACCTCTGGAAACTAAATTTAAATTCTATAATTTAACACATGTGTACATGTATATTTTTCTGAAGCAGGAATACAGGATTTCATCAACTTCTCCAAGTGGTCCATAAGGCAAAAATGGTGAAGAAAGAATAAGGAGCCAAGATAATAAAGAAAATTATGTACCTTCAACCCACTTTCTTATATCAGATAATCAAAATCAATAGTAATTGCAGCTGCTATTAAATAATAGATAGGTATACAGTAATTCAGCTGTAAGTCTTATACAATTACATTCAATTATAATAACCAAACTAAAAATTACTAGTAAAATGATTGATTGTCATACTGTCCCCTTGGCAGAAGAATTTTGGCAGACAAAGAAATTAAGAAATACCCAAGAAAAAGTCGTACTTCAACCATGGCCAAGATATGTGGTTTTGCAAACAATACTTAGACATCTGTGGACAAGGGAATAAATCATATCTTCATGTACATTCCAAGACTGATACATTTGAACACTTCTTTCTTTGTCATAGTGAATACATTTTATTAATATAAGATGAAATAATAATATTATGGTATCATCCATAATACAAATTGAAATCAATAAAATGTATTGATGCCAAGAAAATCTCAAAGTATCAAGCATGTTTTCAGCATCAAACTTAAGCAAAGTTTTTTTCTCTTGGTCAGTCCCCTGCAAAAGCAGGAGGCCATTTCCAGAGAAAACTGAAAGTATGCCTGCATGATGAAATTTGGTCACAGTATCCCATCTATTCAGTTAATTGGTACTTAACAATTACCCTACTATTTCTTATCCAAAGCCATAGCCACTGAAGGGTACTGTCTGATGAAAAAAATATTTATTAGTTACCTTGACTTTTATATCCTCTTTAAATTTATAGCTGTCAGACTAGCCCACCATTAATCATACTCCTAAATACTTCTTAAGAGTTCTATATGGGTGCAAAGGCAGCAAAACAGACAGAGACCACAGGTTACATACCTGCTCCATGTGCTCAGTCTTGTCTGACTCTTGCGAGCCCAAGGACTGTAGCTGGACAGTCTCCTCTGTCCACAGAATTATCCAGGCAAGAATACTAGAGTGGATTGCCATTTCCTACTCCAAGAGAGCTTCCGAACTCAGGGATTGAACCCAAGTCTTTCTTGTCTCCTGCATTGGCAGGCACTTAGCGCCACTTGGGAAGCCCCAAAGATAGTAAAAGCAGAATGAAGTCAAATGAGTGTAGTTATTACATTCTTAACTACACTACTGAGCTTCCCTGGTGTCTCAGATAGTAAAGAATCTGCCTGCAATGTGGGAGACCCGGGTTCTATCACTGGGTGGGGAGGATCCCCTGGAGAAGGGCTACCAACTCCAGTATTCTTGCCTGGAAAATCCTATGGACAGAGGAGTCTGACAGGCTATAGTCCATGGGATTGCAAAGAGTTGGACATGACTGAGTGACTAACACACATATTAAGTTCCTAAGCCAAAAAGTAAAATGATAGTACTCTTAACTCTGATATTGCAGATGATATCACATGATTTCTTTTGATAAGAGATGTCTGTCACCTATGTGTGAACCAGACATTTCAAGCTATTTTTCCTAGTCCCTAGAGCTGTTTCGAGAGTCCCTTGGACAGCAAGGAAATCCAAACAGTCCATCTTGAAGGAGATAAATCCTGGATGTTCATTGGAAGGACTGATGCTGAAGCTGAAACTCCAATACTTTGGCCACCTCATGCGAAGAGTTGACTCATTGGAAAAGACCCTGATGCTTGGAGGGATTGGGGGCAGGAGGAGAAGGGGACGACAGAGGATGAGATGGCTGGATGGCATCACCGACTCGATGGGCATGAGTTTGAGTAAACTCTGGGAGTTTGTGATGGACAGGGAGGCCTGGCGTGCTGTGGTTCATGAGGTCACAAAGAGTCGGATATAACTGAGCAACTGAACTGAACTGAGAGCTGTTTCTCTCCTCCCCTACCCTCCACTCAACCCCTCATAGATAGATCAAGTCACTCATTCAAGTACTACTTTGTTAATGTTTTCCTGAGACTGGTGCTCAATGATAATTTGTTACTTCGAAGCCCATAATGACTTTTAATTGAAGCATCTACTGTCACATGCTATCATTTAAATCTCAGTGGATGTCGCTTTCTCCTTCTCACTCAGAAAAAAGTACATTTTCCCCTCCAAATATTTGTATTAGCATTTAGTTTAGGTTTTCCTGGAATAGGTTAAGTGAATTACAAATTGTAGCTTCTGAAATTATTGTCTTATGTGAATTAGCCCAGGTAAGAAATAAAATTTCTATTATCTATCTATCTGTAATCTATCTATAAAAGACCACAAACTTTAATATGTATCCCCCCTAAAGTATTGTGTTCTAGTTTTATTGGGAAAAAAAATCTTGGGACATATCTTCCAAGCCCTTCAACTATTTTTGTTAATTAAAACAAATATTATTTAAGAAAGTGCTGCCTTTGTATTTGAACTGCTTATCACTCTGTAAAGTGCAACAAATTCCATAGAAATGTTAAATCCTTTTCTATCAAAATTAAATACTAAAGAAAAGAATGAAAATACTAAACACTTTTCAAATGTTTAGATAAACCAGCTGTTGGCAAGACAGCCCCCAAAATGTTGTATTGTTAAGTTATTGTCTCTTTTATATATGCTTATGACTATCTCACCAAATGATCAGATTTAGATGCAGCTAACTGAAAGTATTTTTTTAAATCAGTAAGGCATCAGTTGTTTTATTACTTCCCTGGTGGCTCAGATGGTAAAGCGTCTGCCTGCAATGTGGAAGGTCTGGGTTCAATTCCTGTGTCAGGAAGATTCCCTGGAGAAGGAAATGGCTACCCACTTCAGTATACTTGCCTGGAAAATCCCACGGATGGGGGAGCCTGGTGGGCTGCAGTCCATGGGGTTGCAAAGAGCCGGACATGACTGAGAAACTAACATACACACACAAGGCATCAGTCGTTTTATTACTTTAATGTCAAATGACCAGTATGGTTATCTTTTTACTAATCTGCTTGATTTTACTCTTAAACAGTTAAGAGTGCTTGGTTATTATCAACTATTTAATAATCCATTCAACAAAAATTTACAGAGTCTCTGATAAATTCTCAGCACTATACTATTGGTATTAAGCCTGGTTCTTATCTGCAAGTAGCTCGCAGTTTGACAGGAAGGAAAGATAGAAACTTGACAAAAATTCAGAGAGCAATTAAACTATAATGCTGACTCATGATTATGAGCCTTTTAGCAAAGAAGGGACAAAATATTGACTAAAAAAGATGATAATGAGAAAGCAGAAGAAACACTGGAGGAGCAGGAAGAGAAGTAAGACAATTGTCATTATGATGTGCTGGGCACCCAGCTATGCTTTTTACATGTAGCAGCTGTTTTTTAAACTCATACTGATGACAGTAAAAGTAATATCTAATATTCTTGAGAGCTGGACAAATATTTACAAATACTGACTCACCTAACCTTTACAATCAGTCTTATAAAATAGGTGTTGGGCTTTTCCCCTCATTTCACAGATAAGAAAGCTGAGAAAAAGAGAGACCATGATCACAAGTTTCTCTTGCCTCATGGGAGTCTCTGAGTTGCCCCTGTAACATCACCAGTCTCTAAGCTATCAGTCTAACAGTCCAAAAGTGGATTAATCTCTTTTATTTTTTTTTAATTTGTAAAAAAACCTTGAGGGCAATAGTAAGATATAACCAAGCAAACAAAACACAAAATGTATGAAAAGATTACATGTTCAACTTAAGAACTTTGTAACCCTAATTTGAACCTAAAACTAGATCTTTTCTGTAATATTGTAGCTCTCTTTTACCTGGATAACTCCTACACATTCTTTCAGATTCAAATTAAGAATTACACTCCTAACACACACACACACACACACCACACCCTCACCATTGTGGAATCTTGTTCAGGTACTTCTTTGGGTTTACATAACACCCCACATCTCCCTGTCTTGAACCACACATCCTGTTCTGATGTTGACTCATTTATCTACCCCATTAGAGCATAAACCTCTGAGAGAACAGACTTTCTTACTCTCTCTGTTGGTAAATGGTCAGTACTTGGCACTTAGTATTTGTTGAGTCAATAAGTTTAACAAGATTCCACTCACTGTATTTTCACAGTGCAATTATAGCAATCACAATGTACATATACTAAAACTTTTCAAGCTTCTTGCAGGGGATCTCCCCTCTCCTGACATCCTTACCACATCTCCCCTCTCCTGACAGCCTAGATCTATTACAAGAGCCTACAATATTACACCTATAAAGGTGGTGTGTGTGTACGTGTTCAGTAGCTCAGTCGTGATTCTCTGTGACCCTGTGGACTATAACCCTCCAGGCTCCTCTGTCCATGGGATTTCTCAGGCAAGAATACTGGAGTGGGTTGCCATTTCATCCTCCAGGGGTTCTTCCCGACCCAGGGATCGAACCCACGTCTCCTACACCTCCTGCACTGCAGGTGGATTCTTTACCACTGAGCCACTGGAGAAGCCCTTTTATAGGTGGAAGCAAGTTAAGAGGAGAACAAGCTACTCCTCTTCTCTCCCCTAGCCCCCAGCCTGCTCCTGGGACAAGGCTGAGAGTGAAACTCAGGACAGGTTCCCTGGCGGAAAGGACTGGACAGTGTTGCTTCTCTTCACACTGTGATGCCCAGTCAATGGAGATAATTCTTACCTCACTGAGGGCTCAAGATAAGACAGATCTCTACTAAATGCCAAAAAGTCAAAGAAGCAGAGATGAAAACAGTAAAAAAAAAAAAAAAGACCTTACAATTATGAGATTATGAGTACCCTGGATGACTGAGTACTTATATACAAGATCTCACTGCACCCTCACAACTAACCCAAGAGTGTTTATGCACTGTCATTTTATTGAGGCTCTCTAGTTCTGCTTCAAATCTCTCTATACATTTGGCGTGACTCTCCTCTAATGAGTGGGCTTCCCAGGTGGCTCTGGGGTAAAGAATCTGCTTGCCAATGCAGAAGACACAGGTTCGATCCTTTTGTCAGGAAGATCATCTGGGAGAAGGAAATGGCAAGCTGATCAAGTATTCTTGCTGGGAAAATCCCATGGACAGAGGGGCCTGGAGGGCTACAGTCCATGGGGTCACAAAAGAGCTGGACACAACTTAGGGACTAAACAGCAACAGCTAATGAGCATTTAAGCTCTAGATAGAAGCAGCTAAATAATGGGGGGAAAATGCTACTAATAATCATGATAGCAATGGAAGATGCAGTCCAACAATAATGAATTCAAAGAAATTACAAAAGACAGACAAAGAAACACCCTGATACCCATTTAGTATAAGCAAACAGCCCTAAATTCCTTGGTGGTTCCTGAGTGTATCATTGTGTTATAAGAAAAATTTAATATTTAATATTACTAATGATTGAAAGGCATAAAGAATAATCTATATTGAGTGTACACTATTTTAGAAAGTATTTAATGTTTTGTAATTTTTTAGTATTAAAGCTTAAAAGATGTGTAAATAAGCTAGCCCTTGACAACCCTTTAAACATCTCAGGATTTCCTTGCAGCAAATGTTTGCTGAAACATGAGAAGCATTTCTTTAAAAAAGTTAGAGACTAACGGAAACTAATGTTTAGAAAGTCTCTTTCTCCTGAGTCTGTCTATGAAACTATAGCAAAACTTTATTAAATAACAACCTTGTAAAATGTAGTGTTAAATTATTTGCATAGGGACTGGACCAAAGCTGGTGTTTACAATATCAATGTATAATTATAGAAATTATTAGTAAATCATACTTAAACAAATCAATGGAAGGGGTGATTGGCATTCATCTGCTCTGGGTATCATCTTTGGAGAACATACTCAGGTTTCTATATATCTAGAGGCACAGGAGGGTTATATGAAAAAATCGAGTGAAAGAATAAGCTTTTAAACAGATCATGCAGGCTGAGTGGATTGTTCAATATTAAATGGCTTTTCAAGTTGCGAGGCAAGGATGAAGACTTTGTCACTTTCTTCTGAATGACATGTTGACAGATAGTAGGGCTATGATAGCTCAGTGGAGGACGCAGATTTTATATGCCTGCAATAAGAACATTAATGAATGTGACAGTAGACAGCAGCTTGTACAAACTACTGTGCCGATACCATTCTCTGTTCAAAGACGACAAGTGTCATGATAATGATGAAAACCAACCAATGAGGGTGAAATCAATCAGGTTAGAAAGGATACTGAAAATAGAATACAGATGTGCATTTGAGATCTTTAAAATGACTAATATTTCAGATGCATAGTCATTACCAGTCCAGTGCCTTTTCTTTGTCCCTCATTCTCTATTCTCTTACCCAGCCCAGATAAATCTGAAAACCTTCAAGCTGCATTTGGTAAAAGTGTATCTTTTAGATGACAGTAGAGAATGTTCCAGAAATACATCATTATGGAGAATTAAAGGCCAGGCAAGGGCTATGAGTTAAGTTTAGAAAATTTTCTGTGACTAAACAGAAACATCATGTATGTTTATATTGCTTCCCAGGTGGCTTAGTGAGAATGTAGGAGACATGAGTTTGATCCCTGGGTTAGGACAATCCCCTGGAGAAGGAAATGGCAACCCACTCTAGTATTCTTGCCTGGAAAAGCCCATGGATGGAGGAGCCTGGCAGGCTACAGACCATGGGTTCACAAAACGTCAGACATGACTCAGCGACTAAGCAACAACAGATGTGTATTTTGTGTTAATTATACACCAGGGACTATGTTAAATCTAGAGTTAGATGAGATAGACAAGATCACTGTCTTCCTAAAGTTTGCATTCAAGTGGTTGAGATAGAAAATTACTCAAATAAACAAACAAGTTAACAAATATTCACATAAATTTTGTTATGAAGGAAATAAAGAAGATGGTGAGCCAGAGTAACTGAAGGAGGTTATGGACGATAAGTGACCATGGAATGCCTCTCAGAAGAGGTGACATTTGATCCGAAACCTAAAGTTTGAAAATCACCAAGTGAAGAGATGGAGATGCTGGAAGGAGTGAGGAGCAGTGAATGTTCTAGACAGAGGGATGGGAAAATGCAAAAGCCAAGAGATGGGAAAGGATTAGAAGAACTGAAGGAAGGCCAGCATGACTAAAGCAGAGTGACCAAGAAGGAGAGGGATGTGAGAGGGTGTTGACAAGAAAAGGAAAAGCCAGTTCATGCAGGACCTTTAAACTAATAAAATCATTTTAAGGTTCATTGGAAACTGGGAGTTGGAGGAACGACCATCATGATGCTGATAGAGGTTTGGATGGAGGTAGAAAGAAGTAAATGGAGGTGAGGTCGAATTTGGAGATAAGAAAAACAAGACTTGTTTATGGATTGATATTGAGGAGGAGCATTTGGAAGAATCAAAGATGCATCTTAGGTCTTTGGCCTGAGTTACTGAAATGGCAAATGAACAGAAAAAGAAAAACAGGTGTGGGAATATAGGATCAGACGTACCCCACCACATATCACACCATGTAACTTATATACAGAGTATGTCAGGAGTATCACACCATAACTCATGTACAGAGGTCAGTGAAAAGCTTTCTAAATTATCATCATTGGGATTCTTAACCACACAGTCAAGTAAAAGAACTATATATAAAAGAAATGCTCAGCAACAGGAATTAGAACTCCAAGTCTGAATATTTATTTCACCACTTATTACACAACCATAAACATTATGAATTATCTACTCTTGCTTTCCATTGATCACAGCAATGCCTTCTAGGGTTGGTGAAAATTTTCATTCTATTTTTTCTGTAAGATGTTATGGGAAAATTCGAACAACTTTTTTGGCCAACCCATAATATATCCAGCAGTCAGACAGTCACACACACTACTCCAGAAGGCAGCCACTCCATTTCAGGAAAGCCCCAATTGTTAAAAATTTCTTTTTAATGTTGAATCAATACTCAGTGCAGCTATATGCACCAAGCTTAACCTCTAAACCACACAGCTGCCCCTGATACTCTCTTTCTTGCTTCTGGTATCTAAATTTGATCCTAGTTCTAACCATGCTCATACTTAACACCAAAGAGTCAAAACCCTAATTTTTGTCATTGTGAAGTGAAGTGAAAGTCTTTCAGTCGTATCCAACTTTTTGCAACCTCATGGACTATACAGTCCATGGAATCCTCCAGGCCAGAATACTGAAGTGGGTAGCCTTTCCCTTCTCCAGGGGATCTTCCCAACCCAGGGATCGAATCCAGGTCTCCTGCATTGCAGGCGGATTCTTTACCAACTTGCAAAACTTTTTTAGTTGCCTTAAACATTTTGATATTCAGTAATTATAAATCTTCAGTCTACTGACATATACACACTAGTATGTATAAAACAGACAGCTAATGAGAACCTACGGTATAGCACAAGGGAAGAAATGGTACAACCTGTTTGTCGAACATTTATTTGTGGCTGTTGTTGAGTCTCTCAGTCATGTCTGACTCTTTTGCGATTCCACTGACTGTAGCCTGCCAGGCTTCTCTGTTCATGGGATTTCCCAGGCCAGAACACTAGAGTGGGTTGCCATTTCCTTCTCCAGAGGATCTTCCCCACCTCAGGATCAAACCCATGTCTTCTGCATTGGCAGGAAGATTCTTTACCACTGGGCTTCCCTGCTGGCTCAGTGGGTAAAGAATCTATCCGTAATGCAGGAGACCCAGGTGTGGACAATATTGTGGATTGCTTGGGGGTTCTTAGGAAAAAAAGGTCATTGTAATCATTTTCTTGTCTTTTGATTTAGTTAGTGAAGCTAAAATATACAACTGAGCAAAAGAACTGAGCAAAATAATTTAATTTGCACATGCCCACTGATTTTCCATCTTTAAAATTTTTGTTTTCACGTGTCATTTTCTCATCTTTTCTTCTAATTCTTTTTTTTTTTTTTACTATCATTTTGTTGGGGTTTGGGAAGCAGTAGAGTTAAATTTATCTTGTTCCATGTCAGGATAAAGCAGAAATCTATAAATATAAATGTGCATTTTGTCTTCTCCTCCCAGATTAGTTATCCAAAAATGTGGTTATGCTTCACTGTTCAATTTAAGACTTTCAAAGATAAATTTTACCAAAATTATTTTTTAAGAAAACTGAATAGCAGGAAAAGCTAAGGCAATGTAGAAGAATTAGATGGTCTCTAGGCTGGTCCGGGTGTGACTTACTCATGGTCACCTGGTTTTTCAAATAATCATGAAGTGATACAAAGTGACTTTTAACAGAAAAGAGATAGTGCTATTATGGGTTGTTTATTATTGTTGCAAAATAATACATAGCAGCTCTGAGACACAGAGGTAGTTACACTGTAGTCACACAAAGGGAACTTGAGCTCATGTCTCTTTCAATGAAAGCACTAACATTTTGGCAGTTAAGGGTTTCTGTTGGCTTGCGGCTACCTGAATTCAAAACTCTGAGCTTCAACATATCTTCAATGCCAATTTTGAACACAACTGGTGAAATCTACCCCTGCGTGCAACTGTTTTCCATAAGAGCAGTATTTACTAGAAACAAATGCCTATAATATATTCATATCTGAGAAGTAATCGCATAATGGTATATCTAATGACATCTCAAGGATAAATTCTCCTTGAAATACAGTTTCTTTTGAAAAACAGAATAAGAAGGACAGGAAGGTATAAGAAGGATTTGGGGGTCCCAGGTCATTGATTTAGAAGCAAATCTGGTGTGCATTAAGCAAATGTTATCTACTCTGAATATTAAATGATAATTCATGTCAAGGTAGAGAGATTGCAGATGGCTAGTCAGCTTACATTTCAGACTGCCTTCTTGGTAACATAAATATCACCAAGTACATCATGAACCACCTCAAAAAATATTCAGAGTGAAATGAGAGAAAATGTGTAAAAACGCAATAGTTATCAATGGACACAGACTATTCTTCAGATAACTCTACAACAGGGAAGTCTTGAAAAAATTGCAGCCTGAATCAATGAGCTACATCATGTTCTTTGTTCCTTTCTTCCTCCTTCACTTTTGCCACCAGCAGAACTTCCCATGTGTGACCCTAGAATGCTTTTCATGTCCACACTCCCCTCACAGCTGAGCTGTTCTCTCCCTTCAAGCTTAAGCCCGCTGGTCACCCCTTAAGAAGAGTCTTCACTAGCCAGCTCTCCAATGAGGTCTCCCACAACGCCTTTCTATCCCATCTCTCTTATTATGTCACAGTAGCTGCATCAATCGGCAATAGTGTTGTTAATACTTTGCTTGTGTTCTTTTGTTTGTTTGTTGTCTTTTTATAACTTTTTTATTTTGTTATTTTTTTCATTGGAGGATAATTGCTTTACAATGTTGTGTAAGTTTCTGTACAATGTGAATCAGTGATAAGTGTACATATATCACCTCCCTCGGGAGCCTCCCTCCCACCACCCCCTCCATCCCACCCTTCTAGGTCATCACAGAGCATGGAGCTGAGGTCCACTTGTTTAATACCTGTCTCCCCAGTGGAATACAGGTTCCATGAAGGTAGAGCCACATCAATTTTACTCACCACTGGAACCCTATTGCTTTATGCAATGTCAGCATACAGTTATCAGTCAATAAATATTTTAAGAATGAGTGAATGAATGACCCAGTTGAAGCAAAGCACATACATTGAATGGGTTGCTTCATCATTGCTGTTGGAAAAAATGAACAAACAAACAAAAGAAACAGCTTGAGAATCTGACCCTCTGGCAGGACCTCTTAGTCTTACCATCCAGTACATCGAGGAAGAGAAAACAAAGGTAAACCTACCATGCTGACACTCTCCTTGCATTGGATGCATTCACCAATTTCTAAAGGAAACTGCCATCAAGTTACTCACAACGCACGGGCTACCAAGGAAGCCTGGCAGGGGTGGGAGAGGCAGTGATGGGGTGGGCACAGGGCGATCTAAACATTCATATGTCACAGCAGTTTGAAACCAATGAGTTCTGAAACCAATGAGCTCTTCTGTCAACTGTATTCCTCTTTGAACAGGCTTGAATTAACCTGCTCTGGAAAAAAAAAAAAAATCAGGAGTATGCTATTTCTGGGGACAGAAAGATGTAAATGCAGGGGTCTGGCAGTGGGAGAGAGGGAGGAAAAGAGGTTGATAAACAGGGACCAAAAAAAAATGTTGGCAGCCAAAAAAGGTGCTGTATATTAGCTACTATGATCTAAAATGGCCCAGCAGAGATCGGCGCAACATCTGCCTTGCTCGTTTCCTGTGTGTCTACATATTCATGCCCAGCTCTCTGAATTCTCTGGAGGCACTTGAGTACACAGGAAGATGAGTTCCAATGAGTTGCAGCCTCCTGCTTTGCTGAAAGGATATGAAAAGGAAGCATGCTTCCTTGATTCAACTTCAGCCTTGGCATTTTTGAGCTTTTACTAACCAAAGCAGATTTTACATACATGTAAAAGAAGAAATGAAAGATAAAGCAAATACAAAAGTTGGCTGGATGTACACTCACTGCCTGACTCATTGGACATGAATTTGAGCAAACTCTGGGAGATAGTGAAGGACAGGGAAGCCTGGTGCGCTGCAGTTCATGGGGTCGCAGAGTCGGACTCAACTGAGTGACTAAACTACAACACTCACTGAACAATAGAAAATATGACAAGGGCCCTGGACCCAGAAGGACTTGGCTTCCAGATCCTGCTCCACCTCTTACTGGCCATGTGGGCTGGTCACATACCTGCAGTGAAGCTCAGTGTCTTCATCCGTAAAATAAGCAGAAACATGGTGCTCTGAGGATTAGCTAATATCCATGAAATGATGGACAGGGGATAAGTAATAAACGATGTGGTATTTGTTATTTGGAATAATTAAAGCATCTATCAAGCTCTTTTTCTTCATATCGAGTTAGGAATTTGCCCACATTATCTGGAAAACTATATCAGCTCTGCCGTTAACCTTGACCTTGATCAAGTCACAGATTTTTGTCTCTGAACAATACACCAAGTCCAATAAGCCACTTCCACATCTTCAAGCTTTTCTTTGAGTGTTAGTCAGTCTTGCTTGACTCTGCGACCCCATGGACTGTAGCCTGCCAAGCTCTTCTGTCCATGGAATTCTCCAGGCAAGAACACTGGGGTGGGTATCCATTCCCAAGGGATCTTCCCAATTCAGAGATTGAATCCAGGTCTCCCTCATTGTAGGCAAATTCTTTACCATCTGAGCCACCAGGGAAGCCCAAACTTCTCTTTATATAACTTTATATAACTGTTCCTTCTGTCTCATCAGTCCTATACTCTTCCTTTCCTCAAGTCTCACGTTTTCTTCTCTAGAAATCCACCTTGTCTTCCAAGGTTGAATTCAAAAGCCAATGTTTTAGTCAAGCTTTGCTGGATGCTCCCAGTCATATTTGATCTCCTTTTCTTCTGCACTCATTTCTCCACTTATTCATGCATTCCATAAACAATTATTAAGAAACTGCTAGATACCAGGGAATTTGATAGATGCCCAGGATAAAAGGGTAGATGCCTAGAAACTAAGACACAGTCCCTAGACCTAGTCTAGTGAGGAGGACTGAGAATTGGACAGATGATTGCATTGGAGTGTGATACAAGTAATAAAGGTGCGCACATGGCCCTCGGAGCCCATGAGAGAAACTCTTCTCCAATAGCAGTTACTTATACCTCTGGCTCCCCTGGAATGGTAAGGAATCTGCTTGCAGTGCAGGAGACCCGGGTTTGATCCCTGGGTTAGGGGGATGCCCTGGAGAAGGAAATGGCAATCCACTCCAGTATTCTTGCCCAGAGATTCCATGGACAGAGAAGCCTGGTGGGCTACAGTCGATCAGGTCATAAAGAGTCTGACATGACTGAGCAACCAACACTCACTGACTGGTTCATACTCCCTTAGATTTTCTTTGCCTCATAGTTAATCAGTAACATAACTGTCCTCCTCATTACATGATGAATTCCTTGAAGCCAGATGCTGTCTTATTTGTCTTTGTATGCCTGTAGCATCTTTCACAATATGTTGCAAGTGGTAGGTGTCCAATAAATTTATTCTGAATGTATTATCAATATATGGATGAAATGAAGGCATCAGCAATGAGCACTTGCAAGTGCCTTGGTCTGCCTTGAAAGATCCATATTCTGTGAAAAGAAATACACAGAGAGTACATTATTATAAGAAGTAGAGTATTAAAGCCAAGTAGCCTGAGTTCAAATGCTTATATCAGTCTTCAATAACTGTTTACATTAGGCAACTTCCCTCATCAGACTGTATCTCAATTTCTTCATCTGTTAAATGTAAGTGATGATAATAGTATCTACCACTGAGAGTTGCTATAAGAATGAGAGGAATTAGTGAAGTGAAAGTCGCTCAGTCATGTCTGTCTCTTTGTGACCCCATGGACTATATAGTCCATGGAATTCTCCAGGCCAGAATACTGGAGTGGGTAGTCTTTCCCTTCTCCAGGGGATCTTCCCAACCCAGGGATCGAATCCAGGTATCCCGCATTGCAGGTGGATTCTTTACCAGAGCCACACGGGAAGCAAATGATTCATTAAAAGTACTTAGGAAAGTGTCTCAGTGGTAGCTCTCAATAACCATTAGCTGTCATTCTCCTCCTAAACAGATTCAAAGACCTTCACTCCTATAGAACATAGACTACTCAAGGCTAATAAAAAATCTGAATTCCACAGATAAAACATTTAGTTTCAAACTTTTGTACTTCTTGCATGTCTATTTGCAATGCTAGTCTCCTAAAAATCCAAAAACTGCTGGTTTATAACATTTACAATAGTCCTTAACTTTTTTTTAACCACACAAGAAAGTATAATGCCATCTTGGCACTCAAAATGTCCAATTTGAAATGATCAACTCTATTCATTGACTAACATCAATGTGAAAAGCCTTTAGTAAAAATAACAAATAAATATTCCCATTTATGATGTTGCTGTTATGTTGTCACGAACTTTACATATATTATTTCCAATTCTTAGAACAATATGAAAAATAGATGCTATTAGATCCATTTTATAGGTGATAAAATTGAGGCTCGGAGAGGTCAAGCTCTTCACCCAAAGGTTCCACTATTGCAATTAGCTTGTCACACCCTAGTGCCATCTTAGGGCTTCCCTGCTGGCTCAGATGGTAAAGAATCTGCCTGCAATGCAGAGATCCAGGTTTTATCACCCTAGTCTTTTCACTCTTTACATTATGTCTCTAATTAGCTTTAGTTGACGCTTGGCTTCATTATCCTCCATCTGCTTGTTCAGCACCACTAGAAGTATGAAATTTCATACACAGAAGTAGGAATGGTGGAATATAAATTTGAGCACTGAAAATACTTCGCCGTATAATTTCAATAATTTCATGTGATTCAAGGTGGAAACAAGGTTCCAAGTCCCCTGATGCCACTCTTACTTTCCAGACAATTCTATAGCAAGGTTGACTGACATATGGCTACCAATTTGACTTTCTGAGATTGGTAGCCAGGGCCTCTGTTTGCCAGTTTCAATATTTAATAGCCATTAACGCTAGTTTATCCTTTTTCATGTATCTAAACTCTTTTTGCATGCAAAACCCATTAGCTTTTATTCTGTCCGCTACAGATTTAGAGACAGCTGGTCATTGCCATCTTTACAATTATCCTTCAAATGGTCTAAGGCAGAATTTTCCAAGAGAAATATTGGGTTGGCCAAAAAGATCATTCAGGTTTTTCTGTAAGACAGTAAGAAAAACTAGAATGAACTTTCTGGCTAACCCAATAGAACACAAGCCACACCTGTAATTTTTAGTGTCTGCGTCTCCTGCACAGGCTGGTGGATTCTTTACCACTGAGCGACCAGGGAAGTCCACTTGATATCCTAGGGGGACATTATTCAATCTATTATAAATAGGTTAAAATATATCATAAATAATATATTTTATTTGATCCAATAGATCTAAAATATTTCCATTTCAATATGTAATCAATATTTAATACTAAGTCTTCCAAATCTGGTGTGTGCGTGTGTATTTTTATACTTACAATACATCTCAATTAGGTTTAGCCACATCTTAACTGTTCAGAAGCCACATGTGGCCATTATATGGGAGAGTAGAGTAAGGAATGCTTTAATTTTCTCATCAAACAGTTTCTTTCCTTGTTCAGAAGCAAAGAATCTTCAACCAGTTTCCTCAATAAAGGTGTCTGTATTCAATTTTTTCTTTTTATCACCATAAGTATGATTCCTATCTTTCTGCTTCAAAGGATTGCTGTGAAGATTAAATTATGAAAGCTTTTTTAGAAAATGCAAATCACTATATAGTCCTTTAAAAGCCACCCAACTATGTTGCCAAAGACTCCTGGTCAGTGTCTCATGGTCATTCATGCTCACCACTTGGTCGTAACTGAGAACTGCAATGAAACAGCAAAAGTAAAGGAATGAGCCACTCTGCAGACGAGAGTGGAAAGCCTGAGCGGTACAGCTGGTTATGGATAAAGAAACAGGAGGGACATAGAATCAGTATCTAGAGAAACATCAGAAAGCAACGTGTCCATTTCAGCACAGAAAATACGCTTTTATTCACTCACTCAGCAAACGTATTCTGTCCTAGGCAGAGTGCTAGGTGCTAGCGATGCAATGGTGAAAGGAAAAAAAGATACAGTCCTTGCCCCCTTGCAGTTTAAAGTCTAGAGAGGAGGCAAAACTCAATGAAATGGGAAAACTGCGACTGTGATCTTTTCTACCAAGAAGCAGAACATGATTCTCTGAGAGGAAGATTTTGACCTTGTCAGGGGGGTCAGAGATGATTTCCTTAAGGAAATGATGATTAAGCTGAGACATGAAGCATAAATAAGAATTAATTCAGTGAAGAGGAGAGGAAAAGACATTGAAGGCAAGAAACTCAAGAGCAAAGTCCCTTCTGTGAAAGGAATCATGATGAGATGAGGGACGAAAGCCAGCATGTTTAGGGTGCAGACAACAAGCTGGGGGACCAGGCACAAGATGAAACCAGAGAGGCAAGAGGAGATGCAGTTATGTGAGCATGCATGAGAGTTTCATCTCTTTCCTACAGTAAATCATAATTCACTGACAAGTTTTGTGCCTTAAAAAGATCATTCTGCTGGAGTGTGAGGAATGGATTGCTGGGGGGAAGGATAGATAAAGATTGGAGAAGGGACAAGAAGTCCAGGCAATATGGCACGCTGCAAAGTATGGAATATTCCTTGAATCACCTTGTTCTTTCATATCTCACATCTAATCCTTTAGAAAATCCTGTTGACTAAATCCAAATGAATCCTTTTATCACTTCTAATACAAAGCTATTATCCAAGATGCCATAATTTCTCCCCTGGATTAAATCAATTATCTTGTTTGGTCTCCATGCTGCCAATATGGACCCTATAGTTTATTATTCTACACAGAGAAGCCGAGGGGAGTCTCCTAAAATGGGAGTCAAACCATGTCACTGGCAAGTTCAACACCAATCTTGCTCAGAGTGAAAGCCAATGTGTTTACAGGAGGCGCTTCCTGATCTGGTCCCCAAATATGACCTCATCTCTTACCACGCACCCCTTGGTCATGTGGTCAACTTGGTCTTCTTTAAACAAACCAAGCAGCAGCCTGACTCAGAGCCTCGGCACTTGCTATACCATCTGCCTGGAACCTTCTTTCCTTAGACACTCAAGCTCCCTTAGATCAAAGTCACTGTTTTTATCTCCATTTAGCCCCTTATCATTTGGGTCCCTCAATTAAAACTGCAACTCCACATTTTATACCAAAGAAGGTGAGGGAGCAAACTGCAGAGGTACCTGGAAGGAAGGCACTCCAGGCTTCAGGAATCACAAACACCAAACCCTGAGGCAGGAGCGCGAAGAGCAAGGAAGCCAACTAGGTGGAGGGGTGTTGGTTGAAGGTAGGGTAGGAAGGGCCGGCTGTGCTCGAAGGACAAAGACACGTTCACGTGGAACTTGAACACACATATTTGTAAGGATGTTGCTTTCACTCTGAGATGAGAAGTCATTGCAGGGTTCAGAGCAGAGGTGTGGTATGAGCTGATGTATTTTAATAGGTAGGTTCTGGATACTATATTGAAAATTGACTGGGGGAAGGGGAAGGTGGGATGAATTGGGATTTTAGGATTGACATATATACACTGCCAGGGGCTTTCCTGATAGCTCAGTTGGTAAAGAATCTGCTTGCAATGCAGGAAACCCTGGTTCGATTCCTGGGTCCAGAAAATCTGCTGAAGAAGGGATAGGATACCCACTCCAGTATTCTTGGACTTCCCTTGTGGCTCAGCTGGTAAAGAAGACATCTGCAATGCGGGAGACGTGGGTTCGATCCCTGGGTTGAGAAGATCTCCTGGCAAAGGGAAAGGCTACCCACTCCAGTATTCTGGCCTGGAGAATTCCATGGACTGTATAGTCCATGGGGTTGCAAAGAGTCAGACATGATTGAGAGAGTTTCACTTCACTGTATGCACTGCCATTTGTAAAATAGATAGTAGGAAGCTGCTATATAACACAGGGAGCTCAGATCGGTGCTCTGTGATGACCTAGATGTGTGGGATGAGGGTGAAGAGGCTGAAGAGGGAGGGGATATATGTATACACAAAGCTGGTTCACTTGGCTGTATAGCAAAACTAATACAACATTGTAAAGCAATTCTACTTCAATAAAAATTTAATTAACTAAAAAAGAAAGAGATATATGTAAACTTAAGACTGGCTCACATTTTTGTACAGCAGAAACCAATACAGCATTGTAAAGAAATTATCTTTCAATAAAAAAAAAAGGCCCCAATTTAAAAAGAAGAAAGTTGACTTGTAGGGGCAAGGGTTGAAGGGGGAGTTTAGTTGTGAAACTCTTAACAAACCAGCTAAGACATGAAGCAGCTTGTACAAAGCTCACAGCAGTGGAGGTGGTGAGAAGTGTTCAGAGTCTGGATCTATTTTGAAGGCAGTGCCAACAGAATTGGCTGAAAGACCAAGGGTGTGGTGTGAGAGAAAGAAATTGAGATCAGGGGTCGGAGAAGTTGGAAAGGAGGGCAGTCATTCACTGGGAATAATGAACAGCAGCCCACTTGGGATGTTGGCATCAAATGACCATTTGATGTGCAAGTGGAGACGTCAGAGAGGCTGCAGCATGCATTCAGGGGAGGGGTCTGGGCTGGATATATACATCTGGGAGGCATCAGTGTATAGACACGCTTCCCTGGTGGCTCAGATGATAAAGCATTTGCCTGCAATGCAGGAGACCTGGGTTTAATCCCTGGGTTAGGAAGATCCCCTGGAGATGTGAATGGCAGCCCACAATAGTATTCTTGCCAGGAGAACCCCATGGACAGAGGAGCCTGGCAGGCTATAGTCGGTGGGGTATTTTCAGCCTTGAGCTTGGGTGAGGTCACCAAGGGAATGGTAGCTGCTAGCCATTAAAGTAAGTGAAAGTGAAAGGCAGTCAGTCGTGTCCGACTCTTTGCAATCCCATGGACTATACAGTCCATGGAATTCTCCAGACTAGAATACTGGAGTGGTTAGTTAGCCTTTCCTTTCTCCAGGGGATCTTCCCAACCCAGGGACTGAACCCAGGTCTCCCACATTACAGGCATAGTCTTTACCAGTTGAGCTAAAAGAGAAACCCAAGAACACTGGAATGGGTAGACTAATCCTTCTCCAGCGGATCTTCCCCACCCAGAAATCGAAGCGGGGTCTCCTGCCTTGCAGGCTGATTCTTTCCCAACTGAGCTATCAAGGAAGCCCAGCCATTAAAAGGATCTTCTATAAAATCTTCTATGAAAGGAGGAGGCTCACATTTTTAACACACTGAGAAAATGGTTGTTCTGGGCTGTAACCTGCTAAATGGGAAGGAGCTTCCCACAGCCAGGTGAAGGAAATGACATCATGTGGGTACACGGTTGTTCCAAGGGTCTGAATTACTGCTCATGGGCACCAGCGCTCTAGTCCACCTCACAGAGGACAAGCCTCCAGAAGAGTTCCTGGGCCTGGCTCTCTGTTATAAAAGACTCCAGTCTCCTCGAGGACCAAAGTCCTGACATGAGTTACAATGCTGAGGTCACCCTGGGCTGATTTATTGTTCTGGGCACAGTTTTATGGCTACACTTCCTCCCACCACATCACCTTCACTTTTATACTCAGCTCTAGTGATTTGTAAAAGCTCCTGGGTCATAATAATTATAATTATGATCACAACGATCCCAATTCTCTGACCACAGCCAAAAGGACAAGCTGCTGTAATCCCAAAGAGAGTTTCCTCTTTGGTCCAGGGCAGAGAAGACGGCAGGTCTAATGCCCATGGTTATCCATTTCTCACCCCCACTTTACTGCCGGCTTAGTTCTTTAGGAAGATCTGACCTGGGTCGTGAAAATGGAAGTCAGAGCACTCTGTTGGTGGGAGGAGGGAGACGATAAAACACAGGGATGTACTGGTTGGAGAAGGGTTTCTAACATGTCAAGTACATACATGTTAGTGTAACTGTTCTTTCCACTGCCAACCCGGCTTCCCCACTTCCACCAACATTTTCATCACTGTCACCATCACTAAATGAGAGTTTTACGGCAGCACACCCAAAATCCTAAGCCACATCACTTCCCCTGTTTCCTCCTCTCCCACCACCCCCACAGCCCTCCTTCAACTTTCAGTCTAAATAAATCCCGCTACTGGGCACATACCCTGAAAAAACTACCATGCAAAAAAAGAAACTTGCCCCCCCATATTCACTGCAGCACTATTTACAATAGGCAGGGCATGGAAGCAACCTAAATGGAATGGATGGAACCTAGATGAATGGAAAAAGGAGACGTGGCACATATATACAATAATGTGAAATGAAATTGGGTCACTTGCAGAGATGTGAATGGACCTGGAGTCTGTCATTCAGAGTGAAGTAAGTCAGAAAGAAAAACAAATATCATATATGAAGGCATATATGTGGAACCTAGAAAATGGTACAGATGAGCCTATTTGCAGGGCAGCAATAGGGATGCAGACTCAGAGAAAGGACATGTGGACACAGTGGGGGAAGAGGAGGGTGGGACAAATGGGAAGATTGAGATCGGCATATACACACTACCATGTGTAAATTGGATAGCTCCTGTGTAGAACAGGGAGCTCAGCTCAGCCCTCAGGGATGGCCTGGCGGGTGATGGGGGTGGTTTAAGAGGGAGGGGACACGTGTACAAGTATCGCTGATTCACTCTGAGGTACAGCAGAAACTAACACAACACTGTAAAGCAACTATCCTTCAATTGAAAAAGGCAATAATAATAATAACAATAATAAAAAGTAATAATAATAACAAATGAAAAGTCCAAGCCATAACTTGAACAACCAAAGCTAAGAACACAGTCCTAACTGTCTCCACACTTTGCCTTCCCCTTGCCTTCCTGCCCCATCTCCTGGCAGTTTATAAAGAATGGTACTCCTTATTAATCTATGACTCAGGTGTGTTAGCTGATGGCATAATTTTCCTTTTTGATTGTGCTGGCTAAAAATCTCAGGTTAACTGAATCCCCGAGGTTTTGAACTGAAAGCTGCATTTGAGCACCCCAGCGCAGAGTAGGAGGGACTCAAATAAACAGCCAGGGATGACAATGAGATGCCATTTCCATTGGCACCATGAAAGACTTGATGGAATTTTTGTATATATAAAGCAATTTATTCAATTAATTCATTTAAAAAATGTACTATGTCCACCAGCTTTGTTCTCAGAACATAGCTGATGTACGAGTGAAGTGATTGTCAATGAACTGAAAATATAATGATGACTGACACAGATGTTTTCCCTGCATTCATGAAACAAAGTATAGTGACAGAGAAATGTAAGTGACAGAGAGATAGTAAGCAAATGAATACCTCCATAATATGCACATATATTATGTGACATGAAGGGAAAGGCAGAAGCGCTATAAATGAAAATAATGGGATACATCTTTCAGTTTGGATATTTCAGGGAAAGAAGATCATGAACAGTTCTCTGAAGAAATGTCAGTTAAGCTCAAATATGAGCAGACATTAGCCAAGGAAAGAAAAGTGTATGATATGAGACAGAGTCCTTCTCACAGAAAGAACAGGATGTGCAAAGGTACTGGGGTAGGAAAGAGAAGCTGGAGAAGACTGGTGACAAAACTAAAGTGGAATAGTGGTTGCCGGGGGCTGGGGGCCAGAGGGTTAGCTGCAAAGAGGTGTAAGAGATGGAAATATTCTATATCTTTTAAAATAATTTTATTATATTTACTTATATATTTTGGCTGTGTTGGGTCTTCCTTGTGGCCTGAGGGCTCAGTAGCTGCAGCGCACAGGCTTAGTTGTGGGATGTGGAATCTTAGTTCCCTGGCCAGGGATCAAACCTGGGTCCCTTGCATTGGGAGCTCAGAGTCTTAACCACTGGACCATCAGGGAAGTCCTCGAAATATAGTATAACTTGATTGAAGTGATTGTTACATAACCATACACTACTGCCAAAATTCACTTAAAATCACTGAATTTTATTGTATATAGATTATTCCTCATCAAAGCTTGGTGGGGGGGGGGGAATGACCATTTTCCAGTTTTCTTTTTTAAGTCTCAATTTAAGGTGCACACTAATCTTACTTCACCTAATATGCAAACAAAGCAGAGAAATGCACAAAATATTAAACTCAGTGTATTTGTTTATGAATTTACTTACATATTTACTTAATCTATTCATGGTTTATGTTTTTTTTAAATAATTTAAGTTGGAAAGGGAAGATTTGGGATTCAAAAGGCCATTTAATATTTATATTTTCACATCTAAAATTAGGCATTTGAACTTCTGAGCCTCTTTCCTCATCTGTGAAAATGGAGAGAAAATATCCCTCATATCATGTTGTTGAACAATAATTATCTCATTTAATCTCTTTGGAAAATGTCAGTGCTAATAGACACAAAGTAGGTCCTCAAGTACTAGCATTCTCTTTTGTATCTAAATTTCAAGACCCACTCTTGGGCAGATAACTAGAAAAGATGAAAACTCTATTTGGAAAAGATATGTGCATCCCAGTGTTCATAGCAGCATTATTTACAATAGATAAGATTTGAAAGCATCTTAAGTACCCAACAACAGATGAAAGGATAAAGAAGGTGTGGTAAATATATACAATGGAATATTACTCAGTCATAAAAAAGAATGAAATAATGCCATTTGCAGCAACATGGATAGACCTAGAGATTATCATAGTAAGTCAAGTAAGTCAGATAAAGACAAACATCATGATATTACTCATATATAGAATCTAAAAATATGATAAAAATGAACCTATTTCCAAAATAGACTTATGGTTACAGGAAACTATACTCAGTATCTTGCAATAACCTATAATGGAAAAGAATCTTTAAAGGAATATATTTAGGTACAACTGAACCACTTTGCCATACACTGGAAACTAACAGCATTTTAAATTAACTATGTTTTATTTTTGTAGTGAATAATAAGTAAATAAAAAGTCAAGCAGATTGCCAGATTATTCTGACACAATCAGCTTCCACCAGAGCTCATGTATCACGGTATGTGTTGTTCTGGCTGTAGGTACGTCTGTGGTAGGACCTTGGGGTGCAGAAGCAGTGGGGGGTGGGCACTGCTGTCAAGTGGGGGAGACCCTCTGTACCTTAACTTGCCCCACCCCAATGTGGCAGCAACATTATCACTCAAGATCGCTCCTGAGATCTCATCCAAGTGAAGAGACAAAACAGAATGAGACATTTTCAAACCTCTCCAAAGAAAAGTGAAACCAAGATTGCAAAGACAGTATTCAATTTAGATGCAAAATTAGAATAAAATAAAATTGGACACCTAAAGAAACTCTCAAATTTTCCCCAACCTCTATTTTCTCTCTTCTCTCATCCTTTTCATGTTGTTACTATGACTTTCTAAAGTCATAAAGATGAAATTTCTAACTTCCCAACGCCGTAAATAGACTAAACTCATTGTTAAAGGCTGAATCAATTCACTCTGACTCCCTTTAGTTTTCAATTCCCCCAAGAAAACCTAGTTTTCAATGGAAAAAAGGCCACCCTTTCAACCAAGTTGGGGTGTCTCTGGAGAGAGGAATTGTGTTGATCGTCACCATAAAAATGCACAGGCAGAGGGCAGACAGGCAGAGAGCTTTGGAAAGGCTGGTAGACAAAGGAGGTGTTATGTGTCCTACAACCATTCACTGCAAAGGGATTGTTTAAGTGGAGATGGCCCCTCGACACTCACACAAGAGGGAGCCTTCATCTGGGAATAAAGGCCGCCGCCAGCCTCGGAAGCCCTCCATCTGTCGCTGCCATCGCCCCTTCGCTTCCAAGGTGCTGGCTGCTCTCATTGAAAACGCGGTTGGATTTGTGCTCCACATGGTCACTTTAGGGAAGCACCGAGAGTCTGTCTGTGGGGAGGACAAGCCCCAGCCGACTGCCTGCTCCTCCAGGCCAAGGGGGTCTCCATTTGGGGCTCTCTGGTTGCGACTCTCTTTTGATCACTGGTTCCTGATATTTTTCCTTACTGAACCTCCCCGCGCCCCCCACCTTTGGATCATGCTAGCAATAAACAAGGCCAGAGATTTGTTAAGCTGCGAAACGTCTTTTGCTTTGGGGTCCAATCCAAGTCAAGGCCTGAGTACAGCACTTTCCTCTGCAAAGAGAGAGAAAACAAAAAATGAAATTCTGTATGTATGTGAGCTCTGGAAAGGGTCCGGCTTTGGCATTTGCACGCCAGACCCCTGCGATCGTATGAAGAGTTGGAAAGTCCTGAAAGTGAAGTCGCTCAGTCGTGTCCAACTCTTTGCAACCCCACAGACTGTAACCTACCAGGCTCCTCCGTCCATGGAATTTTCCAGGCAAGAGTAGTGGAGTGGGTGGTTACCATTTCCTTCTCCAGGGGATCTTCCCGACCCAGGGATCAAACCCGGGTCTTCCGCATTGCCCGCAGACGCTTTACCATCTGAGCCGCCGTCCTAAGTCACAATAGTGGGCCAGAGAGAAGTAAAAAGTCCTCAGAATGGTGAACCAGCAGTGTGGGGCAATACTCACCCCCACGTGTGTGTCCTTCTCCTTCCGGGGGAGCCCAAGCTCACGGGTGTCATATCTAACCTAAGCTGAGCATCTTGGAGAGTGCACAGCGGTCGATCCGGAGCTGAACACGTTTGACAACCCGGCTTTACCCACTTCTATCCATCTAATGCAGATGAGGCGAGTATATTTGTCAGCCCTGTTGCACCTAGCAGAAACTGAGGCACAAATAACAAATAACATGTGAAACAACACACAGTCTCAAAAAGAATGACTAAGCCACTCCCTACTACTGAGAGTTTCACTGTGAGATCACACACGCTTGAAACAGCCCCCTGGCTCTTCCAAACAACCGCGGCGTCCCCTACAGGACAATGATGTCGGGGTGGGGGGCGGTGGGGAGCGGGGGCGGATCAAATTCATGTCTACTGCTGCCTATTGCTGAGTCGCATGCATTGATGTGCTATCACCAGGAGTGAAGGGTTTTCTATTTATGTGCTGGAGGGAGACAGCGTGTCAAAGAAGTTGTGTAAGGACAGAATCCGGAAATCAAAACTCTTTTTCTGCAGTATCCCTTCAGGCTTTTGGTTAGGCCACCTAAACACATCCTGTCTCAGCTGAAATGTAACGAATAAACTGTCTTCTGCATATGGAGATTTTTGATAAGTTATTAAGATTTATGTGGCAAACAGAGATATCCGGTTCAAATTGCTAGAAGTTCTCTTACGTAGCATTTGTTTACTCCTCTCATGATGTTTATTAAACAAAAAATATAGGTGCTGTTATTCCATTTGATGCGTTCTGGAACACCTGACCCTTTTACAGTAGGTGGATGAAGTCGGGCCCGCTTTCTTCCAAAAACTTCTACATGAAAGCCAAAAGAGAATTAACAGGGATGTGGGAAGTCACATAAACACAGCTGAAGAAAGCATATTGTCTTGATTTCAGCTTGAAATCTGTGTTAAATTAGTAGTAGGAAGTTTAGCAGCAACGCCTCATTTCTTAAAACATCAATTGTTTTGAGGTTTTATTGCAGCACTATTCACTTTTGTGGGAATTAAAAAACTGAAAACATTTCAAGCTTTCCCTAAAAACTCATAAATCCAGAAGATGAATTTACTGATTGTGTTCATTTATTTGTCTTATATTTGGTTTCCTGGGTAGGCTGGCAAGCATATTTATTTTGTTAATTGTTATAAACTAACCAACATTATAAACTAAGAACTGTTTCGAGATTTTTTTAAAGTCCCCAATAACCTCTTAGAACATTTAGTGTTTAAAGTATATTATGCAGATGTTATTGGAATAGCTTTAGGGTCCTAAAGATATTTTTTGACAGGGAGCCCAAATCAGGATTTACATAATGGATTTTGGTCTTGTAAGAGGTATTCATAACTCTTGTTAAATTTCTGCATGCTTTTTCTTTAATTCAAGTTCAACAAAACTAAAAATGGGGCTAATCCAAGATAAAAGTAGGAACAAAGTGATTAAAATGTTCCTCTATTTTGATAAGGGCACCAGGTTAACAGGCGAACACCATTGTTGATGTCAGCATCCCAAGTCAAAGATAAACATGATTGGGCTGCTCTTATTTCAGATTTGGGTGACATTTTTCTTTGTTAAAGAGCATTTCTTTTTCTGCAAAAGGGAAGAAAAGTTTTATCTTAAGTTTCCTGGCTTCAGGCCAAGAGAGATCTCGTCTCCCCTCTCTGCCTTCACCCCTTAACCAAAATAACAAAATTCCTCTTTTTCTCATATTTATCTTTGTATTTTTGTTAATATCCTTTTACTTCCATCCCACTAGGACAGTTTTACCTCCTTTTATGGGGGGTGGGGGTGGGAGGGAAATGGATTCTCTTAAATTAATGTTTATTTTAGCCTTTTTTCTTGAAACCCCCATTTAAATGAGTCCATGACTGTGAAAGGTACCAGGTTTCTTGGGGCTGAAGTTGTTAAGTGAGCATAACTTCTTTGTGGCTGTGTCTCTATGGACATTTAAAATGTGTTTTCTTTTGTTTGGGTGAGGTTTACTTTACTGCTGCCTGGTTATGGAGTATATCCAGTCATTTGTTTCTAAAAGAATGCAGTTATTAGCTATGTCCTTGTACTTTAACATCAGCCTCAAAAACAATGCTTGAGTATACCAGAGTCCATGCAATAAAACTTGAACCTGAGTTCATACAGGGTATTTTAGTGACCCTTCATCCTACCAAGAGAAACATGCATGAGAGAGATTCTCTTCCCTTTAAGCAGTGGGAGGAATTGATCTTAGCTCAGCTTGTACAAGGGTGCCATATAGTGAAAAGCCAGTGGGACCAGGTATCAGAAGACCTTCTGAGTGAACCTGATGCTGGCATTTAAGACCTTCTACATCGATTGATGTTTTTGAACTGTGGTGTTGGGAGAAGACTCTTGAGAGTCCCTTGAACTGCAAGGATATCAAAACAGTCAATCCTAAAGGAAATCAGTCTTGAATATGCATTGGAAGAACTGATGCTGAAGCTGAAGCTCCAATACTTTGGCCACTGATGTGAAGAACTGACTCACTGGAAAAGCCCCTGATGCTGGGAAAGACTGATGGTGGGAGGAGAAGGGAGGACAGAGGATGACATGGTTGAATGGCATCACCGACTTGATGGACATGAGCTTAAGCAGGCTCCAGGCGTTGGTGATGGACAGGGAAGTCTGGCGTGCTGCAGTCCATGGGGTTGCAAAGAGTCGGACATGACTGAGCGACTGAACTGAACTGAACTTCTTCACCAAGAACTCCCTTTATTACTTTCTTTTTCCTTGACCACATCTTTGAAAGATTAGGTCTATCAAACACAATGTTTACAAGGTAGAAAATTATATCTTTGTCTCATTTTTTCCTTCATAAACAATCTATATTTAATCAAATGAATATTTCAGACAGATGGCCATGTTGCCATAATGAGCAGTTTTAAAACAGTGAAAGTTGATGTAATTTTCTTAGCTTGACTGAGGATGAACCTGTGATTTCTATTAGGTCTCTGGACATAGTAAATATAACTTAAGCTCAAGGCCCAAAGTTGGGAACCACTAGATTACTGTATCTGAATGTCAGTTTTCTCATCTTCAAAATGGGGGGAAATAGCCTCAAGGTTGTCATAAAAATTAAAATTAAATCACATGTGTTAAAGAACTATACAAGAGCCTAGAGATCAACATAAATTATGCACAAGGAATCGTGGGAATATGAACCTTGAATTTCCAAATGTAAAAAAAACTTCTGTGTCCTAGGAAGATAATACATGAATCAAAAATCTTTTTGATTTTTCACTTGGCTGTGCTAAGACTATCAACATGGAAATCCATTCTTACTTGAACTTGAAAATAGGTGAACACCTTCAAACCCTTTTCTGAGCTAAACAAATAATCCCTTTAATATAAGATTATCATGTTTTGAATAGACATGGATTTCCCAGGTGGTGCTAGTGGTAAAGAACCTGCCTGCCAATGCAGAAGACATAAGAGACATGGGTTCCATCCCTGGATCGGGAAGATCCCCTGAAGAAGGAAATGGCAGCCCACTCCAGTATTCTTGCTTTGAAAATCCCATTGACAGAGGAGCCTGGTGGCCTACAGTCCATGGGGTCAAGGAGTCAGACACCACTGAAGCAGCTGAGCACAAGGACACTACTTAGGCATATTTCCAGGAAAGAAATGTTGGTTTGGTGGCTACAGTAAACATATTTGGCAAACTTACCATCCTTTTTTTTTTTTTTTTTTAATGGCTTCATCCATCCTCCTGGTAAGCAGTCATGTTTGTGCTAAGTAATCATACTTGTTGGCAACAGACAAGTGGACCAGGAGTGAATACTCACCAAGAAGGACCAACTGAGCCCATCAGATCTCCTCTCATAAGGCTATTGAACTACAACCGTCAAGAACTACTTAAGTGATGATGAGTGTTTACACTGAAAGGCCATACAGAGTGGTTCATTCATTTGGTCCACCTCCATTCCAAAGTCATTGCCTGACAGAAACCAGGTATCGAGCTGAGTCAAGAATAGAGTCAAAGGACTTCGCTGGTGATCCAGGTTAAGACTGCATGATTCCAATGCAGGAGGCATGGGTCCAGCCCTGGTTGGGGAACAAAGATCCCACAGATCAAAAAGTAATCATTAAGAAAAAAAAAAAAAGAAAGAATAAAGTCAGAGTTCTCCAGAATGTGTGGTAAAAAGAAAAAAAAAAATGCCAAGGTAATGCGTAACATAAATCATGGAGAGTAAAAATGAAGAGACTGCGAGGAAGCAAGTTTGCAGAGATGAAGGGAAAACTGACTGTGGCAGAGGAAAGCCGAAGGGACCGCTTGACCCGCTCCACCTCCCTTAGGATGTAAGCCCCGCCTACATTTCCTGCTCTTGGTTTCCGGAACGTCTCGCGATATCTTTTTTAATAAGTCCTCTCTTCCCTTAAGCTTTTTTTTGTGTGGGGCTTGGTTCATTGCAAGCCTGTGTGCCCCACCTAAGACAGGCGTCACTGTTAATTTTTAATGTAAACTGGAGACCCTTTCCCCCCGCTAAAATATAGAGATGTTTCAATGCCAAAAGGTATTCAAGTTAGTAATTAAACATGGAGAGGAGAGAGGCGCTTTGTTCCTTCCTTTAACCACGGGCTCCCCCCCCTCCCCCGCCCCATTTCTCACTCTGGAAGGTGCTTGAGTGGTGTGGAGCGGGGGCGAGAGTGCGGGTGCGTCTCCTTTTCCCGGGTCCCATCACCGCCGGGATATGGGGCTAACTAGCAAGTGACCCAGACGACGAATTCCATTTCCCAGCAAACACATCTCCTCTGGCCCCGAGAGAGTCTGATTTTATTTAAATCCTGCTCAGAATTAAATCCCAGCAACATGAAGCTGAAAAGGAGAGCTGGGTGTGAGGTGGAGAGGGAAGCGGGTTCCTAACTGGATCTATCCTAGTGCAGTGGGAGACGCTGAGTGTTGGTGAGGGGAGGAGGCAGGGGGCCGCCTTGATGGGGCTGCAGATCCCTGGGGGGAGAAGCCAGAAAGGGTGGAGATTTTACTGTGTTTGGTCCCCTTTCTGGACTCATCTGCCTCTGAGTCACCTGACAGTGTAACTAGGTCAGGATGCAGATTATGTGATGAAAAAAAGTCATAACCAATTCAGAAGGCTTTGGGAATTTTAAGTGATCTTGGTTGAAATGTTTCTGTGGACCGACTTGCCAATAGATCCTTAAAGATGAATTCATCTTAAAAATCCCTTTTAGGTCCTAATGAGAAGAGAGCAAGCTTTAAAGGTGTCTGCTCAGTGTTAGCATCTTCTCCTTCCTGGTCTATTGCCCACTCACTTTCCTAAGGCTCTTTCCCATTTTCTTAAGTTTCCAGTGTGCTCCTGAAATCATACACACCCCGCATAAAATTCAGGGATGGGACTTTCCTGGTGGTCCAGTGACTGGGCCTCTGAGCTCCCAGTATGGGGAGGGGGGTCCTGGATTCAATCCCTGGCTGGGGAACTGGATCCCACATGCTGTAACTTAAAAGATCCCATGTGCTACAACTGAGACCCAGTGCAGCGTAAATAAATAAATAAATATTTGGAAAAAAATCAAGGATATATCCCTAAAGTCATTCCCATCTAGGCACGAAGGACTGATGAAGTTGTAGGTAAAAATACTCCCTGAACCATGCATTTTAAAATAAGACAAAACTGACTAGAGACTCATTCTCCAAGTTTGAGAATTCAAGCATCAGTGGCTTGCAGGATGACCTGGAGAAGGCAGCAGGGATCTCGTGAAGTTAATTTGAGGGGCTACACTTGTTCCAATGCCACCACATCTGGGCAAACGTCTGGTTACACTGGGACATATCTGACGAAGAGAATGAGAGTGGGCAAGCATCGTAGGAAACTGACCACTTAGACCCTCACTCCCTCTCCACTCCCGTCATCTCCAGATCTCTCCAGAATTCCTCAGGAATCCCTAAAGGAAGAAACAAAATCTCTGGAAAACTTCAGAATCAGATAAGCTCTGGAAAAATCACTAACAGACGGATTTAGAACATCGAGCAAAGCCAGCGAGTCATATTAAAACATCTTGCTGGTGTTCTTCAACTTGAAAAAAGGAAAAGACCATTGATTTTGAAGGAGGAGAGGTTCTTAGCAATACCTGGTTTTTCTTCTTCCTGTTCATGGGCCCAGTGATTCCATCCCCCGCCCCAAATCTTTTCCCATCCATATTCACTCAGCCATCACTTCACCCACCACCCTCAGGAACACACAGGATCTCCTTATACCAAAATCAAAGCAAGGATTATGTTGGCCAAAAAGTTCATTTGGATTTTTCCAGAAGATGATATGGAAAGGCCCAAATGAACTTTTGGCCATTCCAATATACTGCTAAGAATCCATTTGCAGTTTGAAGTTAGGATGAGGCAAAGAAAACTATGGGGAGAAAATGAGCTAGTAATTCACATGCACAATTAAAAGAGTGATTCACAAAGTGCTCAATGTACTCTCCAGTTTTGTTTTATTTGATGCACTAAAGCAGAATCTGTTTCTAAAAGAAAATAAGTCAGGTCTTTACAATACATAATTTCTCCCATATTGTCGTTATTGTTTAATCACTGAGTTGTGTCTGACTCTTTGTGACCCTGTAGACTGAAGCCCGCCAGGCTCCTCTGTCCATGGGATTCTCCTGGCAAGAATACTGGAGTGGATTGCCATTCCCTTCTCCAGGGGATCTTCCTGACCCAGGAATCGAACCCATGCCTCCTACAGTGACAGGTGGATTCTTTACCACTGAGCCACTAGAGAAGCGTAATTACAAGTATTCAAAAATGAAGTCTATCCCTGCAAAACTGAAAAGTCTGTCACTGTAGTTACGGTGGGAGAGGCAACTTTCTTGTTCAAACACAAGTAAAATAATCCTTTGCATCATGATTCTTCCTGAAGAGACTTGCTCTCATACTCTTTGAACACACCTCCAATTGACTTAATAGCGTCTGAGCCAGCGAGGTTCACTCCCTCTTTAGGGCCAATATGATGTGAGCTTGTGATGTGAACTCAGGAGGAACAGTTTCCAAGGGCAGGATGTTGTCTAAGGGAGGATCATTGTCAAGCGATGGAGATATGGATTTTGTTGTTTATTTACATGATGTCCAGGGCTGGTGAGCCTCAGTTTCTCCATTGTTGTACTTGTATTAAAAAAAAAAAAAAGTAGGGCTTCCCTGGTGGTGCTAGTGTTAAAGAACCCTCCTGCAATACAGGCGACATGAGGGATGCAGGTTCAATCCCTAGGTTGGGAAGATCCCCTGGAGAAAGGAAAGTCTACCCACTCCAGTATTCAAATCCCATGGACAGAGGAGCCTGGCAGGCTGTGGTCCATAGGGTCACAAAGAGTCGGATACAACTGAAGTGACTTAGCACGCACTTGTACAAAAAATAAGGCTATTTGGGCTTCCTTTTGTGATAGAGTTTGCTGCACCCACCCAAGTAAAGGCAGGGCCAGAGCACGCAGCCCCTCTTGGGACACACGCTGTGCCTTATTTACCGATAACACAAGTGATAGTGAGCTAATGTGATCCTTCTGTATATGGTCTGCACTCTGGTCCTCACGATTCTCAGCTGGTTTTCTGCTCTTCGCTTCCGCATCCCTCATCGCTCAGATTGTTCTTGCAGGGAGAATCTAGACAACAAAGAGGGGAAACTAATGCCATCATGTTTGGCACCATGACCACTAACCACTGTGAAAACCTTTTATAAAAAGGCTATTATTCCACTTATAATCTGCGCTCATGCTGGCTTTTAACTAACTGGAGGAGTGGTTACACTAAGGTGGAAAGGTTTGTGACCCATCTGTTGAGTGTATAATTCCCTTTTCATTGGCTAGCACAGCCCAATAAAAAAATATTATTAGGTGTACTAACTCAATCAGCAAACAAATGACAGGCAGATGGCCTTCAAAAACAATACAGACCATGAATGCCACAGAGCCGGCCACCAAGCGGGCCCCAGCTTCCAGGCAGCCTTTGTCTGAGAACACTCCACTGGGTTAAGTGATGCAAAATACGGCAGAGAGAGAGAGAAGCTGTGTGTAAATGAGGGAGAAGTTAACAGCCTCCGAAGTGCTCTGTGAAAGGCTGTGATAATTCTACTGGGGAAAAGAGGGGGAAAAAAAGGCATCCTACTTAAATCATGTATTTTTGCGATGGTGCTGAAATCCAATAGATCGTTTGCACATGACACTTCAGTTTTAAATCCCTATTGTAGGCAGATTTTTTTTTTTCCTCAAAAGGGCCCTTTATCTGATAGAATTTTCTCAAGTTACATTTTAGATGAGTGATACAATTTGGTGAGTAGAAGTTTCTGTATGAGAGAATTTTACTGGTTGAATAAAAGGCAGGAAGACAGGCGAAAGAGAGAGAAGGAAGGAAGGGAGGGAGGGAGAATGAGAAAGAAAGAAGGAGGGAGGAAGGAAGGGAAAAAGAAAGAGGGACTTCTCTGGTGGTCCAGTGGTTAAGTTTCCTAGCCTCCACTGCAGGCTATGTGAGTTTGATCCCTGGTCAGGAAACTAAGATCCCACAGGCTGTGCTGCTCAGCCAAACAAAAAAAGAACAAAAAGAAAGGAAGAGAAAGAGAGAGAGAGAAGAAAGGAAAGAAAGAAAAGAAAGAGACTTAGCTTTAAAAGATTTTGAAAGATAGATGAGGTCAGAAACTGGCTTTGGTAATTTCAAAGAGAATTTAGCACATGGCAGGCCTGCACATAATAACCTCCAGACTGTATCCTGTCTTTTAGATGAAAGATATCCACAACTAGTCGATATTTTTAAAGTTTTTTCCTTGTAAAAATTATGCAAGTTTATAGCAAAAAAAAAAAAGTGAGAAGTACAGAAAGATCATCCAATACCAGAAAACAATAACTCAAATTTCACCACCCAGAATAACCCTGCTAATAATGTATAATCTATCCCTCCCAGGACTTTAAAAATATGCTTTACTTACATATTTGAAAATATATTTTATGTTTTTTTTACTTAGCCTAATACCAAAATTCTTAATAATTATTATTTCAAACAGCTGCATAATACTTCACTGTTTGTATGGGACATAATTTTTTCATATCTTAGACAATAACCTGTGTGTCTTGCTAGCTTTGGGAAGACAAATTTGGGAAAAGATATATAGGAAATTAATATAACCTCTGAGCCTCAATTATTTGTAAATGGATACAATAAAAACACCTGTAGCATTATTCTGCTGTGGACATTGAATTAAATTGGAGAAGGAAATGGTAACCCACTCCAGTATTCTTGCCTGGAGAATCCCTTGGACAGAGGAGCCTGGCAGGCTATAGTCCATGGGGTCACAAAGAGTCAGACATGACTGAGTGACTAACACACACATTTAGTGTTAGTCACTAACACTAAATATATTAGTATTTATATTTGCCTGGTACATAGTAAGCAATCAATAAAGTGTGTTAATCACTGAGTTGTGTCCGACTCTTTGCGACTCCATATACTGTAACCCGCCAGGCTCCTCTGTCCATGGGATTCTCTAGGCAAGAATACTGGAGTGGATCGCCATTTCCTTCTCCAGGGGATTTTCTCAACTGAGGAGTCAAACCTGGGTCTCCTGCCTTGCAGGCAGATTCTTTACTGACTGACCTATGAGGGAAGCCCAAGCACTCAATAAAAGTTATAAAATGATACACAAGAATTTTTATTCACATTTCAGATGATTGCCTTAAGATACATTTCTAGATTTGAAATTAAGGGCAAGATATCTGAACATTCATATGATCTTAATACATACCATAAGCTTCTACATATGTGTATGGTAATAATTTATATCTCATCAGTAATAGATGAGTAACCCTTGCCTGCAATTAAAATCCTTTTTTAAAAAACTCTAATTGATAGGTCAAAATATGGTGTCTCATTACTCATTAAATTTGGAGTTTTTTACCAAGGAAAAACAATGAAAGCTGGATTCTTTTATTGTTTTTTTGACTGCACCATGCAGCATGCTAAATTTCCCCAACCAGAGATCAAACCTGCACCCACTGTGGGGTTCTTTAATTTAAATATTTCTCAAAGTTTATTAAGTATTTGCATTTTATCTTTTTTGCATGAATTGGTAAAATTTCTGTTTGTACCTTTTGCTGTCTGGGCCATTTTAATTCCTCATTCCAAATCATTGAGACACCCTTGAAACAACTCCCCAGGGTTTATTTCAGTGTTAACTCTGCTTTGCCATCATCTCACACTATACAGTGGCTGAACCAGCACTCTCCACTTTCTTTTTTGTGTTTTGTTTTGTTTTTTTGTTTATCACTATTATGTAACTTTTGTTTTCTTTTTTGTTCAGTTCAGTTCAGTCACTCAGTAATGTCCGACTCTTTGTGACTCCATGGACTGCAGCATGCCAGGCTTCCCTGTCTATCAACAACTTCCAAAGTTTGCTCAAACTCATGTCCATCGAGTCGGTGATGCCATCCAACCATCTCATCCTCTGTCGTCCCCTTCTCCTCCTGCCCTCAATCTTTCCCAGCATCAGGGTCTTTTCCAATGAGTCCATTCTTTGCACTGGGTGGCCATAGAATTAGAGTTTCAGCTCTAGCATCAGTCCTTCCAGTGAATATTCAGGACTGATCTCCTTTAGGATGGACTGGTTGGATCTCCTTGCTGTCCAAGGGACTCTCAAGAGTCTTCTCCAACACCACAGTTCAAAAGCATCAATTCTTTGGCACTCAGCTTTCTTTATGGTCCAACTCTCACATCCATACATGACTACTGCAAAAACCATAGCATTGACTAGACAGACCTTGGTTGGCAAAGTAATACCTCTGTTTTTTAATTTGCTGTCTAGGTTGGCCATAGCTTTTCTTCCAAGGAGCAATTTTAATTTCATGGTTGCAGTCACCATCTGCATTTCTTTTTTGTATCCTAATTCTATTTTTAATTTAAATTTATTTTTAATTGGAGGGTAATTGCTTTACAATATTGTGTTGCTTTCTGCTGTATATCAACATGAATCAGCCATAGGTGGACATATGTCCCCTCCTGAGCCTCCCTCTTACCTCCCACCCCATCCCTCCACTCTAGGTTGTCACGGGGCACCTGATTTGAGCTCCCCGTGTCATATGGCAAATTTCCATTGGTTATCTAATTTTACATATGGCAGTGTATATGTTTCAAGACTCTCAGTTCATCCCACCCTCTCCTTCTCCCACTGTGTCCACAAGTCTATTCTCTCTGTCTGTATCTCCATTGCTGCCCTACAAGTAGGTTCATCAGTACCATCTTTCTAGATTCTATATATATGTGTTAACATATGATACTTTTCTCTTTCTGACGTACTTCACTCTATATTACAGGCTCTAGCTTCATCCGTCTTTTGTTCCTTTTTGTGCTTGAGTAATATTCCATTGTATTTATGTACCACAGCTTCTTTATCCATTCATCTGTCAATGGACATCTAGGTTGCTTCCATGTCCTAGCTATTGTAAGCAGTGCTGTGATGAACACTGGGGTACGTGTCTTTTTCAATTATAGTTTCTCCAGAATATATGCCCAGTAATGGGATTATTGGATCATATAGTAGTTTTATTCCTTGTTTTTAAAGTAATCTCCATACTATTTTCTATAGTGACTATATCAATTTATATTCCCACCAACAGTGTAAGAAGGTTCCCTTTTCTCCACACCTTCTCCACTGTTTATTGTTTATAGATTTTTTGATGATGACCTTTTTGACCATTTTGGTTTTGATTTGCATTTCTCCAATAATGAGCCATGTTGAGCATCTTTTCATGTGTTTCTTAGCCATCTGTATGTTTTCTTTGGAGAAATATCTGTTTAGGTCTTCTGCCCACTTTTTGATTAGGTTGTTTGTTTTTCTGGTATTGGATTGCATGAGCTGCTTACGTATTTTGGAGATTAATCCTTTGTCAGTTCTTTCATTTGCTATTATTTTCTCCCATTCTGAGAGTTGCCTTTTCACTTTGTTTATAGTTTCTTTCTCTGTTCAAAAGCTTTTAAGCTTAATTAGGTCCCATTTGTTTATTTTTGTTTTTA
Organism: Cervus canadensis; assembly: GCF_019320065.1. Taxonomy (NCBI): domain Eukaryota; kingdom Metazoa; phylum Chordata; class Mammalia; order Artiodactyla; family Cervidae; genus Cervus; species Cervus canadensis. The sequence goes on from NC_057411.1 coordinate 35,413,870, forward strand.
TTTCCATTATTATGGGAGATGGGTCATAGAGGATCTTCCTGTGATTGATGTCAAAGAGTGTTCTGCCTATGTTTATGCCTAAGAGTTCTATATTTGTTGGTCTTGCATTTAGTTCTTTAATCCATTTTGAGTTTATTTTTGTGTATGGTGTTAGGACGTGTTCTAATTTCATTCTTTTGCATCCAGTTGCATTACATGCAACTGTCCAATTTTCCCAGCACCACTTATTGAAGAGACTATCTTTTCTCCTTTGTATGTTCTTGCCTCTTTTGTCAAAGATAAGGTGCCCATAGGTGCTAGAGTTTATCTCTGGGCTTTCTATCTTGTTCCATTGGACTGTATTTCTGTTCTTGTGTTGGTACCATACTGTCCTGATGACTGTAGCTTTATAGAACAGTCTGAAGTCAGGAAGGTTGATTCCTCTAGCTGCATTCTTGTTTCTCAAGATTGTTTTGGCTATTCAGGGTCTTTTGTACCCATACTCCATCCAAGCTATTAGGGCCCAAGAAATACATTCCCCTTCGTGATTTCAACTTTTAAATGGAAAAAGCTACAGATGGGATGCTTCCATGGGAAAGACAGATGGCTGCCAAGAGACCTCCCAGAATGTAAATGCCCATGCCCATGGTCTGGCAACAGTAGTCTGCAGTTTTCCATCATAGAGACTAATGGCAGAATTTTGATCACCAGTTATCAATTAGCTTCACTGGTTCAAATCCACTGATTCCCTAGCATCTATTACTTTATCTGCCATGAACTGTTAGCCATTATCACAGATCTCTTGGTTCTGGTGTCCTGCCAACCACTCTGGCCTCACTGCCCATTAGGATAATTCACCATGCCTAAGGTGATTAAATGTTGTCACTGGCTTTCTGCATTTCACAGAGCTCCACTTCATGGAAGCATCTCTTAAAAACTATGCTTTCAGTATTCTTTGCTGTTCAGTTTCCCTCACAGTTAGATCCTGGATCTGACCTCCAGTGGCTAAAAAAGACACGGGTCTCCTTAATCAACACCATCGAGGCCCTCTGTTGTTCATACAAAGGCCTGTTATTTTTCTCTTTTCAGAGCTTTTAATGGAGCTAATATATGCCACCAACTACATCACCCTTACTGGAGAAGGAAATAGCAACCCACTCCAGTATTCTTGCCTGGAGAATTCCATGGACAGAGGAGCCTGGTGGGCTACTGCTGCAAATCCACTGATTCCCTAGCATCTATTAGTTTAACACACACAAACTCACACCACCCTTATGGTACCATAGCCCCTCTAACATTTCAGTGCCACAGCCTTAAATAAGCCTGCTTGTCATCTCCATCGACTAGACATGACTGTCTCAGTCACTGTGATGTTGCAACATGTTACATCACTCACGCATAAGCAGCAACTGGGTTTCTGCTATAGTCTGATTGGTGAGGGATACAGCTCAAAACCCCATCCTGCAGGTTGGCATTCTAGAAATTCTCCTACTACCAACTGTTTCTTAAGGTCCCCTGCAAGCAGAGCCTAACACAGGCTGAGAATGTGATTCCAGGGATAAGATGTGTTACAGTGAGTGGACAGGGAAGCAAGTCCCCAAGGATATGTTACTGCATTGGCCACTATTAGAGATTTTTGGTTTTCAATTCTAGGAGAAATGTGTCTCCAGTCAGCCAGCCCAGATGATGAAACGGGAGAACATGTATTCCACTTCTTGTTGGTCAAGGGAGGCCCCATAGGTATGAATGCCCTCACACTTGCAGGCTGTGTAAGCACAAGTGTGAGCAGCTTCAGGTGGGCATCAGAGAAGCCTGGGGTCACTTCCTTCACTGAAATAGAACCCAAGAGAAAGTGAACAGCTGCCTTATCTTCTTTAATCAAATGGCATCTACTGTCTCCATACATTTCCTGGGATTGGTCAGGACAAAGTTAAAAGTACTGCCTTGGTTTGAATTGTATGCTGATTAGGTAAAATCTGCTTATAAAAATCTGAGCTACTCTTTCCTGATCTAGGTTCTGTCCTGATAGGAGTGTTCCTTTCATCACAAAAGGCTCAGCATTGCCATGATGACTTGCATCGCCCTGGTGATGGTTGTGTGAGCTTTTCCAGTAAATTTCTGATTATTCTTTGAAAATGCCCAACTGAAAAAGCTTTTAGGACTTCCCTGGGGGCACAGTGGTTAAGAATCTGCCTGCCAATGCAGGGAATATGGGTTGGATTCCCAGTCTGAGAAGATCCCACATGCCATAGTTACACAACTACCGAGCCTATATGCCTAGAGCCCACGTTCCACAAGAGAAGCCACCACAAAGAGAAGCCTGTGCACCACAACTAGAGAAAACCCACCTGCAGCAACAAAGATCCAGAGCAGCCAAAAACTAAATAAATCAATAAACTAATTATAAAAAAGAAAAGGCTTTCAGCCAAAATTTAGAAGGTTGTCTTTCAAAACAAGAAGCTGCTCTGCTTCCTCCAGATACGCATTCCACTAAAAGCTTCAAATTAGGGAGCATCCTTCTCTTTCTTTCTTTTGTCCTCTTCTCAACCTTCCAGCTCTTACTAAACAAGTTCTAACACTCGGGACCATGTGTCTTTTTTGCATCTCAAGCTGAAATGAGACTGTTGAGATAAAATTGAAGTCATCATTGCTCACATCGAAATATCTATTTCGATTTAATTTGTAAAGCAAATATACTCCAATAAAAATTAATTAAAAATAAAGCTCATACCAGAACTATAGGGGAAGGAACAATTATTGGGAAAGGCAATACTAATAGAGGGAAAGAATGTGCTTGATTAGAGTATACCAGCTCCTCAGTGGTAAGGAATCCGCCTGTCAGTGCAGCAGCTGCAGAAGACAAGGGTTCGATCCCTGGGTCGGGAAGATCCCCTGGAGTAGGAAATGGCAACCCACTCCAGGATTCTTGCCTGGGAAATTCCATGGACAGAGGAGCCTGGTGGGCTACAGTTCATGGGGTCGCAGAGTCAGACATGACTAAGCATATGTGGCACATTGCAAAAATATTTTTAAATGTTGTGCAAAACTCAACCTTAAATCTTATTAGATATTGCTTTGATATTAGATATTACTTAGATAATATTTAGGTATTACCCAGGCCAATAATCTAGATCTGGTATTACCCTCTTTTTTTTTATCTGGATAGGAAAAATGGATTACAGTACATTACCCATCTCATAAAATTGTGTGCAAGGAACTTGAAAAAAAAACAGGAATCATACTTATTATAGCTGAAACTAGACATTGATAAATAAATAAAAATAAAAAGTAAATGTCTATTATTAAAATGTGCACATGGAAACCATCATCTTTAATTCCAAGATTTTATAAGAACCAATTTGGGGACTGTCAAGACAGTCATCTGGAGAAGGAGAAAATAAAAGGGGCCCGAGAGACAGCTCTGCGAAGTTTGGGTGTGCAGAGCCAGCAATGAGCCTGACGCCTCTGAGCGTTAACACATGGTCCCTCCATCCAAGGTCTGTATATGCAACTCAGCTGCCGGACTGACAGAAGATTTGGGGTTGTTAACACACACTTCATTAAAATACCAGCTAAAATCCAAGTTCGAAATCCCACAGTTTGTGTTAGTTGATAAAACTCAATTGCTTCTAATTACTGTTAGTGCAGCTTTAAAATAATATTTTGTTGTAATAAAGGATTCAATATGACAAGTGAGGGTTGGCCCGCTGAACTGGAAACCTGGGCCAGAGGGAATATGTGCATACACAGCATTCCCTGCTCTGCCTGACTTGTTTCTCTAAAAATTTTCTAGGCATTCAACAGAGAAAAAGTGACCAGTCTTCAAATGGGTTTTGAAAGGGTGAGGACAGCTCAAACACAGGATGTGATTTGCATCTCTGATTAGTCACTGCAGCTTAGGGAACACTGAGTTGAAATGAGACAGGCAGAGTGGTGGTTTTCCAGTGCTTTTCTGGAAATGGACCACAACTAACCAACATCCTCTTCTTCCAATATCCCCCCCCCCATCCCCTCGTAAAAGGTTGTCAAGATTGGCAGACTTTAAAATAAAGCATCTTTGCACACTGACGTGTTAGTTGCTCAGTCCTGTCCAATTCTTTGTGACCCAAGGACTGTAGCCCACCAAGCTCCTCTGTCCAAGAGATGCTTCAGGCAAGAATACTGGAGTAGGTTACCGTACCCTCCTCCAGGAGATCTTTCCTGTCCAGGGGTCAAACCTGCATCTCCTATGTCTCCTGCATTAGAAGTGGATTTTTTACTTCTGTGCCACTGGCGAAGCCCCCAAAGGATGGGATTACATGCATAATATTTGTTTAATGACTTTTCTCTACAAAGCCCCAAAGGATGGACAACTCTCTTGCCCTGTCTTTTCTACAGCCATATTCAAAGTGCATTAGGCATAGTAATTGACTTCTTAAATAAATGATAGCAAAGATCAGAAAAGTGAGGTGATGTTTACAAGTACTACAAAGAATGAATGAGATACTAATATGGAGACATTGACCAGAGGTAAGATAAATGGTGAAACAGATCTGATTTGACCAGGAAGAAAGCCACATCTTCTCATCTTATTGGCAGATACCTCAGAGGAAGCTATAACGCCCTTTTGGGGAAGCTCAGATATACCAATAGATAGATAGATAGATAGATAGATAGATAGATAGATAGGTAGGTAGGTAGATAGATACTGACCAATTGTTCTTTATGAGGAAAGACAATCCTACTTTTCAGTGTCTTGTCACACCTGAACGGATGTTCCAAATTGGTCCATATCTTCAATATCTCTATTCTGTGTCCAGGAACTTCTGATGATTTGACTCATACACAGTCGTAAATCACATCTTAGCCCTGAGCCCTCACATGATACTTTAGAAATATATCTCAAACATGAATCTTCTCCTTCAGCCTTCTAGCAAGGAGATCAAACCAGTCAATCCTAAAGGAAATCAATCCTGAATATTTATTGGAAGGGCTGCTCCTAAAGCTCCAATACTTTTGGCCACCTGATGCGAAGAGCCAGCTAATTGGAAAAGGCCCTGATGCTGAGAATGGTTGAAGGCAAGGGAAGAAGGGGGCGACAGAGGATGAGATGGTTGGATGGCATCATCAATTCAATGGATGTGAGTTTGAGCAAACTTTGGGAGATATTTAAGGACAGGGAAGCCTGGCGTGCTGCAGTCCATGGGGTTGCAAAGAGTCAGACACAGCTTAGCCACTAAACAACAACAATAACAACCTTCTAGCAATTAATAATAAAAACAATCATGGCAGACTCTCCTGGTGGTACAGTGGATGAGAATCCACCCGCCAATGCAGAGATCATGGTTTGATCCCTGGTTCAGGAAGACTCCACACGCCACAGAGCAACCAAGCCTGCACTCTGAAACTACTGAGGCTGTGTGCTGCAACTACTGAATCACGTATGCCTAGAGCCCATGCTCTGCAACAAGAGAAGTCACCGCAGTGAGAAACCTGCACACTGCAATGATGAGTGGCCATCACTTGCTGTAACTAGAGGAAGCTACAGCACAGCAACAAAGACCCAACACAGCCAAAAATAATAAATAAAAGTGATCATGATGAGCAATATTCATGACAATGCTGGTAAGTGCAAAGATGAGGTGGTATCCTTTGGTTGACCTGTATCCATTCTACTTCTTGACATCTTTGGTGGAAATCATAGTTCTCCTGTAATTTGCAGTGAATCTCTACCACTCTCCTGGCTAAGCTATTCAGTTGCCCAATTCCTGGAATTTGAATCTTAAAGTAACAGTAAAGCAGAAAATGGCTTTGGCCATTCTATAAAAAGCACTGTGGAGAAACTACTAGGGAACACCACCTGCTTAGAACTCTGCTTCCCACCTTCCAGCCCTGGATCAGGGTCTCCTCTTTTAGCCTGCCAGCTGTTCAATATCCTTCCAATAAACAGTCCTTTTATGTAAGCAGCCAATTTGTTCCTATTCGTTTCAACCAAAGTAACAGCCAAGTTATCCTGACTGATTCATGATGATGAAGATATGATGATGAAAACAAATGCCTCATTCATAGAACTCTTCTTTACCAAAGCTCAAGAAGTCTAAGATTACCAGAACCATTTATTCAGATGGCTTCTCTGAAATTAAGGTGTGAGATCTTAAATCAGTTCTCAGTGGTATTTGTTCAACATACAAATCACTACTACACTAGACACATCTACAAAGACTGATATTATGATTTAATCTAATCTCTATTATTTTCCCTTATATTATTTTGGGCTTCCCTGGTGTCACAGACAGTAAAGACTTTGCCTAAGATTAGGGAATCCCAGGCTTGATCCCTGGATGGGGGAGATACCCTGGTGAAGGGAATGGCTACCCACTCTAATATTCTCGTTTGGAGAATTCCATGGACAGAGAAACCCTGGTGGGCTACAGTCCAGCTATTATTTTAACTCTTATAAGTATTTATTGGATCAAAGAATATATTTTTGCTCAAAATATCTCAGTAACGAACTCTTTTAATATTCATGTTGAAAATGTTTCCCTACTTGAATATTTGAAAGTTCTGTGAAAGATTTCTGTATAAAAAGTCAACAGCTTTTATCAGTTCAGTAGCTCACTTGAGTCCAACTCTTTGAGACCCCATCCACTGTAGCATGCAAGGCTTCCCTGTCCATCACCAGCTTGCAAAGTTTGCTCAAATTCATGTCCACCGATTCAGTGATGCCATCCAACCATCTCATCCTCTGCCGCCCTCTTCTACTCCTGCCTTCAATCTTTCCCAGCATCAGGGGCTTTTCCAATGAGTCAGTTCGTTGCATCAGGTGGTCAGTGTATTGAACCTTCAGCTTCAGTACCAATGAATATCCAGGACTGATTTCCTTTAGAATTGACTGATTTAATCTTCTTTCAGTCCAAGGGACTCTAAAGAGTCTTCTCCAACATCACAGTTCAAAAGCACCAGTTCTTTGGTGCTCAGCTTTCTTTATGGTCCAACTCTCACTTCCATACATGACTGCTGGAAAAATCATAGCTTTAACTATATGGACCTTTGTCAGTAAAGTAATGTCTCTGCTTTTTAATGTGCTGTCTAGGTTGGTCATAGTTTTTCCTCCAAGGAGCAAGCATCTTTTAATGTCATGGCTGCAGTCACCATCTGCAGTGATTTTGGAGCCCAAGAAAATAAAATCTGTCACTTTCCATTGTTTCCCCATCTATTTGCCATGAAGTGATGGGACCGGATGACAAGATCTTAGTTTTTCAAATGTTGAGCTTTAAGCCAACTTTTTCACTCTCCTCTTTAACCTTCATCAAGAGGCTCTTTAGTTCCTCTTCACTTTCTGCCATAAGGGTGGTGTCATCTGCATATTTGAGGTTATTAATATTTCTCCTTGCAATCTTGATTCCAGCTTCTGCTTCATCCAGTCTGGCATTTTGCATGATGTACTCTGCATATAAGTTAAATAAACAGAGTGACAATATACAGGCTTGACGTACTCCTTTACCAATTTGGAACCTGTCCATTGTTCTATGTCCAGTTGTAACTGTTGCTTCTTGACCTGCATACAAATTTCTCAGGAGGCAGGTAAGGTGGTCTGATATTCCCACCTCTTTAAGAATTTTCCAGTTTATTGTGGCCCACACAGTCAAAGGCTTTAGCATAGTCAATGAAGCAGAAGTAGATGTTTTTCTGGAATTCTCTTGCTTTTTCAATGATATAACAGATGTTGGCAATTTGACCTCTGGTTCCTCTGCCTTTTCTAGATCCAGCTTGAACATCTGGAAGTTCTCGGTTCATGTACTACTGGGGACTCACTTGGTGAATTTTGAGCATTACTTTGCTAGCATGTGAGACAAGTGCAATTGTGAGGTAGTTTGAACATTCTTTGGCATTGCCTTTCTTTGGGATTGGAATGAAAACTGATCTTTTCCAGTCCTGTGACCACTGCTGAGTTTTCTAAATTTGCTGGCATATTAAGTGCAACACTTTAACAGCAGCATCTTTTAGGATGATATAAACATCCTAAAATGGATATACAAAAGGAATGACATGATATATAAACAGCTTTTATAATCATTGGTAATTATTGTAACTGTGCTTGCGTGTGTGCTCAGTTGCAAACTCGTCTGACTCTTTGTGACCCAGTGGACTGTAGCCCTCCAGGCTCCTTTACCCATGGGATTTCCCAGGGAAGAATGCTGGAGTGGGTTGCCATTTCCTTCTACAGGGGATTTCCCCACTCAGGGATCAAATCCTTGTCACTTGCATTGGCAGGGGGATCTTTTACTACTGAGCTACCAGGGAAGCCCATTGTAACAGTATTATTTCAATAACAAGCATTTACATATCAAAACCAGATAATAGCATTTTATGAGATAATGTTGTTAAGAAATATTTTTCCAAGTTAAATCTCAAATGCTTACCTCTGACATTTGAAAGTGCATATTCACAAGCTGTATTAGACAGCTATGCTATATAACCAATTGCCCCAAGACTCAGTGGTTTAAACCACCGTTATTTATTCTTGTTCATACTGTAGATCAGCTGAAAGCCAGCTGACCTAGGCCGCATGACTGATTCTAGCTGCACGGTGAGCTGAACTTGGCTCTTCACTGTAACTTGTGCTCAGGTCTGCTCTGAAGGTGGGCCTTCTGGACCCCAGATGCTCAGAAGAAGTTCTTTGCATGGTGGTGGCAGAGGAGGAAGATGGCAAACCCATCACCCGAGCACATCCCTGAATCACAGCCACTAACATTCCATTGTCCAAAGCACATCACATGGCCAAGCCCAATATTGATAGGGAAGGGAAGTATAGTCCATACACATAGGAGGACAGAGGATTGACTATTTCCTGAATAATAATCCAAACCATTACATTAACTAAGAATGCATCTGAAACACATACCTTGCTTACACAAAATCATTTTGCTGCCTAGATAGGATGGTACCTTATTTGATCATGTACAAATTAAAGGATTTCAGAAGTGATGTTGAAATTGGCATTTAGCTAATTGGCTGTTCACAATCTAAGGTGAGACCATATAGCAGACCAGGGAGGAACTCCAGGCCGAAGCTGAAATTTCAGTTCAAAAGTTGCTCAAATTTACAGTTTTGTAGTGGCGCAGCTGGAAATTTAACGCAGATTTTCCTACTCAGATCCCATGCTCTGAGGCACAAGCCTGCAGTGCTCCACTGTGTCATAGCTCCATTTTGGAAACAAAAAATAGAAACATTGCAAATGACCCTATGTCATTCCTTTTAGTGGCTGAGTAATATTCCATTGTATATATGTACCATATCTTCTTTATCCACGCATCTGTCATGGGACACTAGAGTCTACCATACAAAAGAAATATTGATACTAACATGTAGATATATATATATATGGAATCTAGGAAAATGGTGGTGATGAACCTATTTCCAAAGCAGGAATAGAGAGGTAAACATAGAGAAAGGAATATGAGGACATGGGAGGCGGGGAGGGGAAGGGTAAAACGAATTGGGAGATTAGGATTGACACATACACCCTACTATGTATAAAACAGATAGCTAGTGGGAGCCTCCTGTTAGTATAAAGCACGTAGAGCTCAGCTTGGTGCTCTGTGATGACCTAGAGGGATGGGATGGGGATGGGAGTGAGAGGGAGGTCCACAAGGAAGCAAATATATGTATGCCTATAGCTAATTCACTTCACTATACTGCAGAAACTAATACAACCTCGTAAAGCCATTATATTCCAATTAAATAAATTAAATAGGAAAAAAATTTACTGTGTGCCAGGCTTAGAGTCACTGGGTTGACACATATTATTTCATTTTATCCTCAAATCTCATATTGTTGTTGTTGTTTGTCGCTAAGTTGTGTCAGACTCTTTTGCAACACCATGGACTGTAGCCCGCCAGCCTCCTCTGTCCATGGGATTTCCAGGCAAAAATACTGGAGTAGGTTGCCGTTTCTTATGAGGTCAGGGTAATTTTTCAGAATTTACAGATAAGGAAATAATTGCTCAGGAAGTTTTAAAATGTAACTTTTCTAAGGACAGGCAGGTAGAAAACCTAAATTTTGAAACCAGCCCCATCAGACGACAAAACTCATTCTTTTCTATCAAACTATACAAACATTTCAAAATACTCAGCAATTAAGACTGAAAGCTCATACCTGAACTCATGCCTCTTGACCTAGCAATCTCTCTATTACTGTTCAAGTAACTGTATTTCCAAAACTGTAAGTTTTATTTTAATACATGGTTTAACAACTGGTCAAAATATTTGAATTTAAAACTGTCCAACACGTCCTGGTTGCCATAAATATATGACATACTCCTTTCTTATTAATTCAACCACCTGTGACTTTTTTCAGTATTAAGAAGGATAAGCCATGCACATTATTTCAAGTGTACAGTCTCCTACCATTAAGGAAAAATTTACACTGAAAAGGGGAAAGAGACTTAAATGTCAATCAAAACCTTCCATGTACATGTTCCTAGTTCCCATATGTGGAACAATGCTGCCTCCTGTCACTGATGATAATAACAATAATAATAATAAAGCAAAATCAGGCTCTAGGAATTCTCAGTCCATAGAATTAAATCAGGATTCAAACACCTTAACAGTTCCTTTCAGATTACTGGATTTGGACAAACTTTGTAATGCATTCTTCAAGAGAATACCACTTTTGTAAAGCTTAGTAAGGTCAGCACTATAAATATGCCTTGTATTTTAAAGGCTTCCCAGGTGGCTCAGACTGTAAAGAATTTGCCTGCAACTCAGGAGACCCAGGTTCAATCCTTGGGTTGGGAAGATCCTCTGGAGAAGGCCATGTCAACCTCTCCAATATTCTTGCCTGGAAAATCACATGGACAGAGGAGTCTGCCAGGCTACAGTCCATGGGGTTGCACAGAGTCAGACATGACTGAGTGAGAACACTAAATCTCTTCTAGACTATTCTATGTTGAATTTACCACAGTCTGGTTATAGAGAATGTCAAAACCAAAGAGCTGGCTATCCTTTGGTTATTGATGTGTTGCAAATTATACTATCTGCTGATTACTTAAAATTAAAAAGACGGCATCAAAATTAGAAAAATAGAAAAACCATCGGTTATCCCAACTTGAGGTGATGGAGAAAATAATGCTACTGTATGAAATTAAAATGTTTCCAACTTTCATTGAGATATAACTTACAAGTGAAAATTGAAAGTCTTTTGAGGAGCAAAATGCAATAGAAGGAAGTGTGCCAGTTCTGAGCAGGCCTCCAGAGGTCCTGGGTGCTTCGGTTCTCTCTTTTGGAGCCTTGCTCAGATGCCTAGATGACCAAGCGTGGACTGGCCTGCCGGAATATGAGAGTCATGTTGGGCAGGACTCTGCCAAGTCAGCCAGCCCAGATGAAGCCATCCGAAACTAACCAGCTCCCAGTCAGCTTGGCACTGACCTTAATCATGAGGAAGCCAGCCAAAACCAGAATAAAAATGCAGCTGAGCTCAGCACCAATTGTGGGCTTGAAGAACTGTGAACTATACAAATACTTGTTGTTTTGAACCACTAAGTTCTTGGGGTAGTTTGTTATCTTCAGACAAAGTGACAAATCACAGCACAGCCCCCACCTAGATTATAAATTCCATATCTATAATGTCCAGCTATGTATGTTTCTAGTACTTGGCACAGCATATAGTATGTACTTAACATATGTATGATAAATGAATTAATGGGTGAATGAAAAATACATATAGTCCCATGCATTTGAGTTTTGAAAATAATTTGATTTCTATGTGTTGTTCAGGTTTGGGGCCAACTTGTTTTTGTTGTCGTTCAATTGCTAAGTTGTGTCCAACTCTTTGCCACCCAATGGACTGCAACACCCTAGGCTTCCCTGTCCTTCACTGTCTCCTGGAGTTTGATCAAACACATGTCCATCGAGCTGATGATGCCACCCAACCACCTCATCCTCTGTCGTCGCCTTCTCCTCCTGCCTCCAATCTTTCCCAGCATCAGGGGCTTTTCCAGTGAGTTGGCCCTTCACATCAGGTGGCCAAAGAATTGTAAATTCAGGTTCAGCATCAGTCCTTCCAATGAACATTCAAGGTTTGATTTCCTTTAGGATGGACTGGTTGGATCTCCTTGCAGTCCAAGGGACTCTCAAGAGTCTTCTCCAACGTTACAGTTTGAAAGCATTAATTCTTTGGTGCTCAGCTTTATTTATGGCCCAACTCTCACATCCATATATGACTACTGGAAAAGCCATAGCTTTGACTAGACAGATCTTTGTCAGTAAAGTGATTTCTGTACTTTTTAAAATATGCTGCCTCGTTTTGTCACAGCTTTCCTTCCAAGGAGCAAGCATCTTTAATTTCATGGCTGCAGTCACCATCATAGTGATTTTGGGGCCAGCTTACAAGGATACATTTTGTTTCTGACCAAGTTCACTGGCTTTTATTCACTGTAAGTGTTGGAGCCAGGACTCAAGACCTGGTCTCTCTGAAAATAATAATTGGAAGAATAAATAAATAGCAGTGGTAGTAAACGTAGTGGCAGCAGAATCTAACCAAGAAATCCAGCCCTTTCATCTATACACTATGGTTCTTTCACAATCCCTTTAGATAATCACTCAGAGTTACCAGTAAATCTGAAATAAACCAACAACAGTATATCTATCAGGACAGTTTTGATCAGCTTTTCCAAGAAATAAGCTTGTGTTGCATCATGTAATAAATTGTTACAGAAACCTTTGTGGAACATAAAAGGGATGCTGGCATCTGACTGAAGTTTACTGCCAGCATTCTGGAAGAATTTCAATAGGAATAGAAAGGCTGGGCAAGTGAGTCAAGTCGTTTCAGAACCATTCTTGAAGGGTAATGCCAGCATTCCAGAGGGACTTCAGTGCTCGGCTAGAGGGCAGCAGAATTATGGCTGAAGTATTCCTCATGGAGAGCTTTAACCTCATGACCGAAGTGTATTCAAAACAATTCTGCTGCGATAGTAAAAATATATATATCCATGCTGTGCATTCCCAGAAGAGCAGGCTGGCCTCCTTATTCACACGAGCCAAGAACTGAAAAAGAGCTGAGAGGGTAAACTGGTAAAGTGCTACCACTGAGATTTTTCTCTAAATACTGGTTGGGGAAGCCCCATGGTTCCCAAAGATTAGAGACATTAGATGTTTTATAAGGTGTGTGCTGAATGAATAATTCATAGAAAAATGTTCCTCTGTGCAGGTAAGATTGCACAGTAAAGTAAGAGGAGAAAAAAAAACCCAAATAAAATATTCACTTCGATGTGGTCCTTCTGTCAAGCCCCTAAATTAATCCTTCATATGTACCTTGTGCATTGCACTCTGCTAGGTACTGGGAGCTCAGAGCAGTTGCATCTCAAGCTAATTGAGCGCATGAGACACCTATATATTCAATAAATATTTATTTAACCTCTGCCTATTAGGGCTTCCCAGGTGGCACAGAATCTGCCTGCCAATGCAGGAGACACAAGAGACGCAAGTTCAATCCCTAGGTCTGGAAGATCCCCTGGAGAAGGAAATGGCAAGATCACCTTCTTCAACAGGCCTTCCACGACCTTGTCTATAAAGTATACACACCCTTCTACTCCCTATCTCAGTTTTCTTTTCGTTGTCTTCTGCTTAATGTCTCTATTCACCATTTCTAATTATTTTATTTATTTTAAAGGCTTTCATCCCAGGTGCTCTGTCTTGTTCACTATTATATATTCAGTGCTTAATACAGGGAGTACATAACAGGTATTCAATAAAATTAATATTTCACTAAACACAATAGCTGTTTAATGAAACTGTATGATCTCAATAAATGACCCAATGACCAATGCTGGCTCTTCTTCAACTAAATAAAAATAGAGTTCCATAGAGCCAATATTTTATAATAACAGTAAATGGAGTATAACCTTTAAAAACTGTGAATCATTATACTGCATATCTGTAACATATAATATTGTACATCAACTATACTTCAATTTTTAAAAGAGTGAAAAACGTAAAGTATATATACTGAATGCCAGAATAAAAATCTGCTTCTAGTTTTTAAAGAAGTCCATAATTCAGATTGACTAGATGAATTCTTTGTTTAAATGACTTTTGACTATAGTAGAATAACAAAAAGAGAGAATAGAGTTGCATTGTAAAGAAAGAAACTTCAACTACATAACTTTTGTGCTTCTTGAGAAAAAAAGAATTAAATAGATTGGCACAATCACCAAATGACAACAAACTATCCGTAGTGTTGGGACAACAATCTAATAACAAAAACTATTGGTTTTGAAAATCTTATTCTGTTTCAATATAACTGCCTTGCCATTTCCACTTGTAGAAAACAGGTCAATTTTTTAAGAAATGTTTTATTGGAGGATAATTGCTTTACAATATAGTGCTGGTTTCCGCCATACATCAACATGAATCAGTTGCAGGTATTCATATGTCCCCTCCCTTTTGAACCTCTCTCCCATCCCCCACCCCATTCCATCCCTCTAGGTTGTCACAGAGCACTAGGCTGAGCCCCCTGCATCACACAGCAAATTCCCACTGGCTATTTAGTTTATATATGGTAAGGTATATGTTTCCATGCTACTTTCTCAATTCATCACACCCTCTCCATCCCAACTGTGTCCTCAAGTCTGTTCTCTATGTCTGCATCATCATTGCTGCCCCGCAAATATGTTCATCAATATGATCTTTCTAGATTCTGTACATATGCATTAATATGCAATATTTGTCTTTCTCTTTCTGACTTACTCTGTGCAATAAGCTCCAGGTTCATCTACCTCATTAGAACTGACTCAAATGTTTTGCTTTGGGCTTCCCTGGTGGCTCAGAGGTTAAAGCATCTGCCTCCAATGCGGGAGACCCAGGTTCGATCCCTGGGTTGGGAAGATCCCCTGGAGAAGGAAATGGTAACCCACTCTAGTATTCTTGCCTGGAGAATCCCATGGATGGAGGAGCCTGGTAGGCTACAGTCCACGGGGTCACAAAGAGTCAGACACGACTGAGCGACTTCACTTTCACTTTCAATAATCCACTGTATATATGTACCACAATTTCTGTATCCATTCATCTGTCAATGGATATCTAGGTTACTTCCATGTCCTAAGTACTGAAAACAGGTTAATTTATGGCAGGTTTATTTCCAGTCAATTCTTCTAGTTTTCCAGTACTTTTCATATTCTGTATCATTTGATATGTATTTTCATTAAGCTTTCATGTTTTTCAAAACAAAAAAATTCTTAACTGAGTTCAAATCTGGATTATAAATTCCTGTTCTATGCAAATCCAGCATTCAAGATGGCAGCTTGTGGAGAAAGATGTAAGTCAACTTTTCATTAAAAGAACATGGCTTCTATTTTCATTTCAAATTAAGCACTATGGGGACAATTTGAAAAAACTGATTAATGGCTGTAGAAGAAGACTCTTTCCAGTCAACTCTTCTTCCATCATCCCATCTCCTCACCTTAAGAGATCAAGAAACTGTATGGGTGGGTCAAGCCCAAAGATATGAATTAGGATAAGTGGTGCTAGTGGTAAAGAACTTGCCTGCCAATGCAGGAGACATAAGAGATGCAGGCTGGACCCCAGGGTTGGGAAGGTCCCCTGGAGGAGGAAAAGGCAACCAATCTAGTATTCTTGCCTGGGAAATCCCATGGACAAAGGAGACTGATAGACTATAATCCACAGGGCCGCAAAGAGTCAAGACACGACTGAAGCGACTTAGCACAGTACAAGGTGGTTATATAAAAATAATGTAAATAAATCACTGATGAAGCAAAAACCCTTTTTTCTCTCTATTTCTTAGTGTGACCTACCATTTAAATGTTAAAAACACAGACTTCTAAAATTCGGACATGAATCTAAAGAGAAACAAATCAAGGAGGTTGCTTGGCTATCTTGATCCCAGTTTCAGGGCAGCCTACTCCATGCTAAAGACATCATATGATTCTGTGAGCTGCAGTCTGTATCATTGGAAACCATCTTTGGTTTGGGGAACAAGAGAGGTTTGGGCCAAACTGAGAGAGTCTAATGGGGGCATCGCCTCTACATACCATCCTCAAGATTTTTATATGGTTTTCGTGCTCATTCTATAGTTTGGACTCAGGACCCTGGGTCCTGACAAAATATCTTAAACAAACATTAATACAACATATTCCCCCAAGAGATTTGTTGGTGGTAAAAGTACAGTAGAAAAAAATTTAATTTGCTCAGATTCTGATAGAGGTGGTAGATTGCAGATGGCAAAAGTCCCAGGGTGAATAATGATCTCTACTACAATTCCCAGGGAGCTCTATGCCCAGGAAGGGTACATATTGGGAGCATGAATTTTTCTAAATTCAACAAAAGATGGCATGGGAAAAATAGAAAATGATGGCCCACTGCCATGAAGCAGTATGATGTGCACGTGTGTTAGTCACTCAGTCGTGTCTGACTCCTTGTGACCCCACGGACTGTAGCCTGTCAGGCTCCTCAGTTCATGGAATTCTCCAAGCAAGGATACTGGGAGTGGGTAGCCATTCCCTTCTCCAGGGGATCTTCCCAATCCAGGGATCGAACCCAGGTCTCCCACATTACAGACAGATTCTTTACTATCTGAGCTATCAGGAAACCCTACAACAGTATGATGCCTCTCTGTAAACCCATGGATTTTCAGTAATGTTATTAACCTCAGAATGTTCATGAGTGGGTTTCTTACTGAAAATTAAAAGGAAGTTAAAATGTCTGCACTTGCTTAAGTAGAGCCCAACCAACAGGGTCAAGAGACCAAGGCCCTTAGAAGAATTATACATAGAATGTGAACTGATCATTAGGAAGGGGACAGACTTGTACAGACTGTAATACTGTATTTGAATCAAATTTACCTATGACTCAAAGAATCAAGGAAGCCCAGATGACATTTGGGTTAATTGTCAAGGTCACCACCTGGGTTCTTTCATCTAAAATACTCAACTGTGTCTTGGATTTGATCATCATCCTAGAACCTGGAAGAGACCTTTTCCAAAATTCCCAGCCTGTGTAGGTTTAGAGTGAAGGATCACACTGGTTATTGTAGAGAATAACTCAGCACAAGTTGAGAACTGGGGATATAGGTATTTCTTCAAGCAGCAAGTCCTCCAAATGATGAAACAGCCAGCTCAGCACAGGTTACATGGTGTAGCGCAGCACATGAGTCTTTGAGGACACCCCTCATTTCCCCATGTTAACACAGGGAATCGTGAGTTGGTTTTATCACCTGACAACATCTAAATATGGTGGGAATCATCTGTTTCCAGTTAATTTTCTCTGATGTTTATTAAAATGCTTGTTTTTCAGACTTAGACTGAACCTAGCTGAAAGGGAATCCCAGAGAGTACAGGGATCTTTATTTCAAAAGGCAATTCAAAATCAGTAAGTTCATTGAAGGTTGAAAATGACAGCTCTTTCTCCTTTATACCGTTTATGTGAGGTGTTTCTGAATATACCTACCATCAGTCTCTATGTTTGCTGGGTCTTTCAGTTTTCCCATCCTGTCTCTATTTTTGCCATAAAGCAGAGATGTTTGCATCTCTGTCAAACAAAGGATATATCACTGAAATGATGACAATGGATACCTGGCCTAAAGGATTGCATAGTGGTCTCTATCTCCTGACATTCTTGCATCAAAATCCTCACTCTCAAGTAGTTTCTGACACTTATCTCCCAGTGATGGAGTGTTAGAACGTAATTCAGTCAATTCAGTTAGGTCGCTCAGTTGTGTCCAACTCTTTGTGACCCCATGGACTGTAGCACACCAGGCTTCCCTGTCCATCACCAACTCCTGCTCAAACTCATGTCCATTGAGTCGGTGATGCCATCCAACCATCTCATCCTCTGTCATCCCCTTCTCCTCCTGCCTTCAATCTTTCCCAGCATCAGGGGCTTTTCCAGTGAGTCAGTTCTTCACATGAGGTAGCCAAAGTATTGGTGCTTCAGCTTCAGCATCAGTCCTTCCAATGCATATTCAGGATTGATTTCCTTTAGGATGGACTGGTTGGATCTCCTTGCAGTCCAAGGGACTCTCAGGAGTCTTCTCCAACACCACAGTTCAAAAGCATCAATTCTTTGGCACTCAGCTGTCTTTATGGTCCAACTCTCACATCTATACGTGACTACTGGAAAAACCACAGCTTTGACTAGATGAACCTTTGTGAGCAAAATAACATCTATGCTTTTTATATATGGAATTATTGGCCTTCAGATATGGTTCATCAGTTAGCATTTGATACCTACCATGTCCTCAGCACTATGCTACAGGGATGCAAAATTCTACAAAATATCCTGAATTTCTAGGAAATTATCTCTGCTCTCAGGTTACTTAAAAATCTAGTTATAGTCTATAGTAATCTGAGTTATGGCAAATGTATAGTAAAGCATAGCCACAAAAATAACAATTTGTTGGGAATGTAAAATGATGCAGGCACTGTAGAAAGAGTATGCCCATTCCTCAAAAAATTAAAAATAGAATTACCATGTGACCCAACAATCCCAATTCCAGATATATACTCCCCCAAATTAAAAGTAGAGCCTGGAAGAGGTATTTGCACACCCATGTTCAAAGCAGGATTGTTCACAATAGCCAAAAGGTGGAAGTAACACAGGTGTCGGTCAATGGTTGAATGGATAACAAAATGTAGTATATACATACAGTGGAAAACTATTCAGCCTTAAAAAGAAAGGAAATTCAGACATATGGTACAACATGGATGAAACTTGAGGACATTATGCTAAGTGATAGTGATGTGAGCACATCACAAAAAGACAAATAATGTAGAATTCCACTGATATGAGTTACCTAGAAAAGTCAAATTCATAGAAGCAAAAAGTAGGAGGATAGTTACCAGGGGCCGAGGAGGGAGAAGTGGGAAGTTGATGTTTAATGAGTCTAGAACTTTAGCATTGCAAGGCGAGAAAGTTCTGGAGATTGCTTGCATGACAATATGAAGATATTTAACACTACTGAACTGTATACTTTAAAATGGCTAAGATGGTAAATTTCATGTTGTGCTTAGTTGTGTGTGTGCTTAGTCGCTCAGTCGTGTCCGACTCTTTGTGACCCGGTGGACTGTAGCCCGCCAGGCTCCTATGTCTATGGGGATTCTCCAGGTAAGAACACTGGAGTGGGTTGCCATGCCCTCCTCCAGGGGATCTTCCCAACCCAGGGACTGAACCCAGGTCTCCCTCATTGCAGGCTCATTCCCTACCATTTGAGCCACCAGGGAAGCCCAAATTTCATGTTAGGTGGAGTTTATCACAACAGTAAATAATAATAACAAAACAACTCAGTTGTTTTTTGACTTGTCTGTTTCCCCACATCAGGCAACTGCCCACCATCATATGGCAGCATTTTACCTGGACATGGTTTATACCAGCCAAAAGCTTCCTATATCATCTGAAAATTTTCTCACCTGAGATTCGAGCAATAAAACTCTCCAAGTATCCTAGTTTGACCATTTTCCTCCCACACAGGTTGGAAGGCTATTCTAATGGGTTCACATTGGTGTCCTTCCACAGACACCTGAAAGGAAAAAATGAGATGGATCAGCACTTTAAAACAGTGACTGTCCTTCAAAGAGGCACCTTGTCCACAGAGGCCATCACGACAAAGATAGGTGCATTAATCATCTCCCCTGCTGGAAATGAAGGAGAAGAAATAAATAAACAGCCCATCATCATGATCAGGTATCAGAGGTTTGTTTTAGGTCATACCCCCATTAAAGTGAATTTCAATGCTGTCAGGAGCAATGTCATGAATCTTCTGTACTTCTATTTAATGAGAAATTCATGCTGGGAGGAAACACCCTCCTTGTGAGCTCCATAATGAGTGCCCCTATCAATGTCTCCACCTTTCCATTTTTGATGTTCTCAAAGCAAGCATAGCAAAGTGCTATACATTTACCCCTGCCCTAAGTGCCTCTGTTTTAAAGACATATTAAGTCAAATTAATGCAACTGGTAAGAAAGTCAATAATTGAGGAAATACCATCAGCATTTTGTTCTATGCACTTTGTCAGGTGGAGTTATCATTTTAATGTTACTACTTAAATCTTTTAAAAATGAGTCATCATTTTCATATGCATCTATATAGAGCTGTTAGCAAATACAGATAAGAAAGAAGATGAAAATAAACATTTACTCTCCCACCTGCCTAATGGTAGCAATTGTTACAATTTGTAGTTGCTTGATCCTGTCCTACTCTGAGGCCCCATGGACTGTAGCCTGCCAGACTGCTATGTCCATGAAATTCTCCTGGCAAGAATACTGAAGTGGGTAGCCATTCCCTTCTACAGGGCATCTTCCTGACCCAGGGATCAAACCTGGGTCCCCTGCATTGCCATCGGATTCCTTACTGTCTGAGCCACCAGAGAAAGGCCAGTCTCCTATATTAGCAGGTGGGTTTTTTAACAGTAGCACCACCGGGGAAGCCCTTAGCAATTGTTAGCACCTTATACAATATTTTTTGCATGGATATAGACATACACAGAGAGAGAGAGATAAAAAAATATTTGGAAACATTAGATCCTATAGTCCATTTGGGTAGTCAAATTTGGTAAAATTCTGAGATGGCCTCCAAGATTTTCTGGCAGATACCAGAAATGCTCCAAAGATATCCCAGTGGACTCTCGGAACTCCAGAAAACTCTGTGTGTGTGTGTGTGTGTGTGTGTGTGTGTGTGTGTGTAGCGGTAAGCACAAACCCATGCCAAGCCCAGGAAATTAACCCTAAAAGCACAGCCTCATGGTGAAGAGCCAGCAACACTATCTTTCTGCAGCAAAGAAAAAATTTCTTTGATCCCTTTAAATGAGCGGATTATAGAAAATGAGAAAGTATAAAAGAAGATGCATTCCCCTCCCCATTCCAAGAGGTAGCTTAGGAAAAGAGGCCCCTTTATGTTGAAATCAGTCATTCTTTGGGGAAAAAGAAGTTGGGGGCCTGCTGTGGACAAAGTTATAGCTGTTGAGTTGGAAGATAAGTGTTTTTGAGTTTGAAATTCTTTAAATAGGCTCCACCATTATTACTGTTACACTGTTCTGCCCCCCAGGGTCTAGCCAGGGACAAAAAGCATTAAAATAAAACTTGAATAAATAAACAAAATCTTGAACCCTCTTCTAATGTGAAAAACAAAGCAAAGACCAAACTGAGTTTTTTCCCTTCTAAGAGAATGCCCAAAGAAGAGAATTTTTCTCACACAGTTAAACCCAGCTACCAGATTCCCATGAGCAAGAATGTCAATCTTGCTAGTATATAAAGGAATTTAGATAACTTTCTTCTGTCTTGAAAACAGAATGATTTTAAATCCAAGGGGAAAAAAAATAGGTTAATACCTTAAAAATTCTGATTCTTGACAAATTCTGCTCTTGGAAGAGTTTATTTTTGCTTCAACCATTATTATTTGTTAACAGTGAAAAGATTTGATATATCTCATTTCTGTTTGTATATTCTCTTTAATCACAGAATACACACATGTCAAGTAAATCATTTTTTCTCAGTGGATTTATTCCTAAAGAGATGGTGTATATATCATCTTAAAAAAGAAAGCTCTTAAAAAGACCATGTTTAAGTAGATAAGACTGAATTTTCCTTCCTGTTATACACAACTATACAAGATGATAACATATATGAACAGGATAAAATATATGTTTCAGGTATTGGCAATAGTCAGCATCTGACTATGATTTTAAGAGAAAGTAAATCAACTGAGTCCTGCAATTACCCTGGAATTCCTCCTGGAAGTACCTTTTAGATAATAGTACAGGAAGTGGGAAGATGAGTAGATTGTCATGATCTCTTTGAGTTGAAAAGACAGATACTGGAGTTCAGAGAAGCTGAGGGAGCTAGAATTTGTGGGCCGGAGTGCTAGAAAAGAAGAAGTTATTTAGAAAAAGAAAAGTTCTACGAATGCATATAAGCATCCTGCCAAGTATGTGGCTGAAAGTGGCCCTAATTGAATGCCTGGGGCATTCAGTACACACCCCAGAAGAGTCATATATCTGTAGTAGGACTAAACCAGCCCCAGAGAATAAGTTACTCTAGATTTGCCCTATCAGAAATTTAAACAATCCTCAAAAGGATCAAATGGAACAGCAAATGACTTAACTGCCCACCAGAATAAAACGCAGCACCCTTTAAGACAATGAAAGCCAGACATATAGCAATGTCAAATTCATGATCTTCAATCCCCAATCAAAAATTACTAGACATGCCCTCAGAAGCAAGAACATGAAACCTGAAACTAGGAGAAACATCAGTCAATAAACACAAGACCAATATCAGAGACAAAGAAATTTTAACAGATGTTACATATAAATGGGATCAAAGGAAAATGTGAACAAGATGAGAAAAACTACTACATACAAAATGAGAAATTAGTTTTGTACAGTAAAGATGTATTTCATGTGTCAAGTCACTCAGTCACATCCAACTCTTTGCAACCCTAGGACTGTAGCCCACCAGGCTCCTCTGTCTATGGGATTTTCCAGGTAAGAATACTGGAATGGGTTGCCATTTCCTCTCTAGGGGATCTTCCTGACCAGGGATCAAACCTCTGTCTTTCATATCTCCTTTATTGGCAGAAAGGTTCTTTACCACTAGCATCACCTGGGAAGCCAAAGATACATTAAGTGGGGTTAACAGAAATTTGGGCACAGAAAAAGAAAGTGTTAATGAACTTGTAGACATAGCAACTTAAGGTACCCAAACTGAAACTCAGAGGCAAAAGAGACTGACAAGAAATAGTTAATGAACCTCAAGGACCTGTGGGGCAACAGAAAGCAGCTTCCTAGCTGGAACCCCAGAAGGAGAGAGGGGAAAAGATCAGAAGATAAATTTTTGAAGAAATGTGTCAATTTTTTCCAAATTAGATGAAAACAACAAACCCACAGACTGAAAATTTCAGTGACCCCTTTTTGGAAGTCTGGGGTCATCGGCTAGTATTCAGAAGGTGTTGTATGGGAGCTGTGACGCATGCAGACATATTTTTGATGTATTTGTGGGGAAGGAGGTGATCTCCCGGTCTTACTCTTCCGCCATCTTGAAAGTCTTAACTTCAATGACTCCTAAGCAGGATACCACAAAGAAAACCACACAGAAGCATTTCATAATCGAATAATAAAGAGAAATAAGCATTAACCCACCCTATGTACCGTGGGAACAAAAGTAAAAATGATCACAGACATCTCAAAAGCACCGCAAGCCAGAAGACAATGGAATAGGCTCATTAAAGTTCTGGAAAAAGAAGAAAGAAAACTGTCAACCTAAAATTCTATATCCAGGAGAATCCACTGCAAACCTGAGAGCAAAACACAGTCATTTTAACAACATGAAAAAGAAAAGCTGAGATAATGCCAACTACAAGGATATGAACTTCTCCTGAACTGTAAAAAATATTAAAGGAACATTTTAGGCTGAAGAAAAACAATTCTAGATACAAACAGAAAACCAAAACCAATGGGAGAAAGACATAGTAAAGTCTCTGTGATGAAGATCACAGAGTTTAGAATCCTGACATTGATACTTATGGAGCATCAGTTTCCCTATCTGTAAAATGAGGTTATAGTAAGTCCCGTAGATATGAACAAGTTCCATTCTGAGAGTGTGTTCATAAGTCCAACAAAGTTAGCCTAAGTACCCAACTTATATAATCAGCTACATAGTACTGTACTGTAATAGGTTTGTAACACTTTTCACACAAATAATGCATAAAAAACTAACCCCAAAAATAAAGGAAACTTTTAAATCTTACAGTACAATACCTTGAAAAGTAACAATAGCTGGTGCTTCTTAGTACCAGCTACAGCACCACCGCCTTTACACTTGCTCTGGACTTCTTGGCTTGAAATAAAGATACTGTACTACTGTACTCTATAAAGTACACAAAAGTCCAACCACATGTAGAGGGAGCATGCACGTGACAGACACGTGAACCAACATACGTGACTGGACCTGGGAAAGTGCATTCACATCCTTGAAAGTCTGCAACTTGAAGTTTCCTATGTAAGGGACTTACTGTAGTTATCCTTGTATTAGGAAGGTGTGGCAAAGAGTCAATGAAATAAGGTAGTCAAAGCACTTAGCACAGTGACTGGAGCATACTATGTAGTCAAGAGATCACAGCCATTATTATTTTGTTATTAGTTACTAAATGTACCAAGAGGTTGGTTTTAATAACTCTTGATGAATTATTTTGCACAGAGCCCCATATATGTAAAATAGAGACTGGATGACATTATGGTTTATAATTTATCTTGGAGACAGGTAGTAGTTAAATATCTTAGTGTTACCGTTATCTTTCTGTGTGGGAAAAAGAAAAGAGATGAGAGATACATGGAAACAAGTAACAAGCGTTCATAGGTGAGAAGGGAGGATTCTCAACACCTGGATGAATAACTGAATGCTATCTTGTTGGTTTGGAATGTAATAATCTCATAATATTTTTTCTTTTTTTTTTATTCTTCTGTATCTGCCTTTGGTTTGTTGCCTGTTAAGGATGAAGAAAAAAATTGGTCAGGATCTGGTTCTCATGTTCTTGGTTTTCCTCCTGGATGGAGGACTTAGATTAAATTTTGGCCTTTCCTATAAATCCAGAAGAGCTGTCAAATAAAAAATAACTACTTACAATTCTTTTCTTAATTCTTAATTTTGTTTCAATAGGGAAAAAATTATTGTTACTTGCTTCTGATTCTATAAAATAACCACTGCAATGGATGTTCTTAACAGCAACATTTGAGATCAATGTGGAAGAACAAAGGAAATGAACCACCAATTTCAGTACTTAAATGACTCAAATAAACCTGTAAATAAAGTACAATGTAGCAGTGATAGCCTCAAGTCCTCTGCCTAGATTCTATTCCTACCTCATTCCCTAAATGTCGCCTTGGTAGCGACATAACCTTTCTCTCATCTGTACAATGGGGAAAACAATAATATCTACCTCACAAAGTTGTTGGAAGGTTGAATCAACTAAGACATAATATGTTTGGCATGTAAATGTTTACTACTGCGTTGTATAAGCAGTGATGAGAGGGTTGCAAAAAAGTTACAGAAATTACTAATAGTGACACTATATAAATTGATTCTCTTTTCAGATTGTATTTCAGGTTTGAAGTTAACTACTTTCAAACAGCCTAAAGGTAAAACATGGTTGCCGCTAGTATTACTTCCAGCATTTTTACATGAAATACTTGGTAAAGAAGGGGAAGTTTCTTGCAGCCCAAAGTCAGACTGAGGCTCAGGACAGCATCTGGAGCTGAGCGACTGCTAATGTACTGAGCAGACAATCCTTGGTACGATTGCAGTAGCAAGCTCTTCTCTCATCATTCAGCTGAACAAACAAAAGCTGGGATTTAGTTATTTTCCCAGAACCTAGATAAACAGCCACTTCCTTTTTAGTGTCTCTTTTTAAAGTACGAGCACCCACGTCTCTCCTAATCATCACTTCACTCTATATTTCTATTTTGAAGCTGCTTTTTCTAGATTTTTGCTATTTTAAGCATAAAAATATCATAGGCCCATATGTTCTTTAAATAATACATGAGTGTAAATAACGTTGTTTGTATATAATTTTAGACCACAAATTAACCCAACATCTCTTTGCAGTGTTAGACTTACTTGGTTGTATGGACAGAAAGAGAAAAATGACCTGGAGCTGATTGTGGCTCAGATCATGAGCTATTTATTGCAAAATTCAGAATTATATTGAAGAAAGTAGGGATAACCACTAGACCATTTAGGTATGACCAAAATCAAATCCCTTATGATTATACAGTGGAGGTGAGGAATAGGTTCAAGGGATTAGATCTGGTAGACAGAGTACCTGAAGAACTATGGATGGAGGTTCGTAACATTGTTCAGGAGGCAGTGACCAAAATCACCCCAAAGAAAAAGAAATGCAAGAGGGTGAAGTTATTGTCTGAGGAGGCCTTACAAATAGCTCAGAGAAGAAGAAAAGCAAGATGCAAAGGAGACAGGGAAAGATGCACCAACTACATGCAGAGTTCCAGAGAATAGCAAGGAGAGATAAGAAGGACTTCTCACATGAACAATGCAAAGAAATAGAGAAAGCAGCAGAATGGGGAAGTCTAGAGATCTCTTCAAGAAAATTGGAGATATCAAGGGGACATTTCAACCAAGGATGGGTGTGATAAAGGACAGAAATGATAAGGACCTAACAGAAGCAGAAGAGATTAAGAACAGGTGGTAAGTATACACAGAACTATACAAAAATGGTCTTAATGACCCAGATAACCACAATGGTGTGGTCACTCACCTAGAGCAGACAAGTGGGCTCTAGGAAGAATTACTATGAACAAAGCTAGTGGCGGTGACAAAATTCCAACTTAGCTATTTAAAATCTTAAAAGATGATGCTGTTAAAGTGCTGCACTCAAAATGTCAGCAGATTTGGAAAACTCAGCAGTGGTCACAGGATTGGAAAAGGTTAGTTTTCATTCCAGTCCCAAATAAAGGCAATACCAAAGAATGTTCAAACTATATAATACAATTGTATTCCTTTTACATACTAGCAAGTTTATGTTCAAAATTCTTCAAGCTAGGTTTTAGCAGTACGTGAACTAAGAACTTCCACATGTACAAGTTGGGTTTCGAAGAAGCAGAAGTCAAATTGCCAACATTCGTTGCATCATGGAGAAAACAAAGAAGTTCCAGAAAAACATCTACTTTTGCTTCATTGACTTCACTAGAGTCTTTGACTGTGGATCACAAGAAACTGGAAAATTCTTAAAGAGATGGGAGTACCAGACCATGTTACATGTCTCCTGAAAAACCTGTATGCAGAACAAGAAGCAACAGGTAGAACCTGGCATGGAACAAGTAACTGGTTCCAAATTGGGAAAGCAGTGTGCTAAGGCTGTATATCGTCATCCGGCTTATTTAACATATCCAGAGTACATCATGTGAAATGCCAGGCTGGATGAATCACAAGTAGCAATCAACATTGCCAGGAGAAATACCAATAACCTCAGACATGCAGATGATACCACTTTAATGGCAGAAAGTAAAGAGGAACTAGAGCTCTTGATGAGGATGAAACAGGGGAGTGAAAATACTGGATTGAAATTCAGCATTAAAAATCTAAGATCATGGCATCCAGTCCCATCACTTCATGGCAAATAGAAAGGGAAAAAGTAGAAGCAGTAACAGATTTTATTTTCCTGGGCTCCAAAATCACTGCGGACAGTGACTGTGGCCATGAAATTAAAAGACGCTTGCTCCTTGGAAGGCAAGCTATGACAAGCCTAGACAATGTATTAAAAAGCAGAGACATCACTTTGCCATCAAAGGTTCATACAAAGAAGTGGTTTTTCCAGTAGTTAGGTATGGATGTGAGATTTGGACCAAAAGGAAGACTGAGCACCGAAGAATTGATGTTTTCAAATGGTGGTGCTGGAGAAGATTCTTGAGAGTCCCTTGGACAGCAAGGCGATCAACCTAGTCAATCCTAAAGGAAATCAACCCTGAATACTCACTGGAAGGATGCTGAAGATGAACCTCCAATAATTTGGCCACCCGATTCAAAGAGCTGACCCACTGGAAAAGATCCTGATGCTGGGAAAGATTGAAGGTAAAAAGGAGAAGGGGGCAGCAGAGGATGAGATGGTTAGATATTACCACTGACTCAGTCGACATAAATTTGAGCAAACTCCAAGAGACAGCAGAGGACAGAGAAGCCTGGTGTGCTGCAGTCCATGGAGAAGCAGAGTTAGATAGGACTTAGCAACTGAAAAACATCAACAATGATAGAGACGTTTAAGTAAGCCATAACTAATTTCACTCCTTTTCTTGTATGTGTGTGTTCTGGAAAATATAGTTATTTAAAATGGTTTTATGTTAACATGTAATCAATTTGTTATTCTTATTTTTAAATGGTTTAATTAATAAATATGTCTTTTTAATTTCTCAGCTTTAAATTCTAATAGATGTAACTCACATCGCAATAGATGCTTGGGGTTCTCAATCATTTCCAAGAGTATAAGGGACTTCTGGGACTGGGGAGTTTGTAGATGTTTCTGTAGGTTATTAATCTGGGAATGAATTAGTAAAGCTGTAGGCTATGCATGTCTTCAACACTGCTAGCTAATGTCAAGTTGCTACCCCATCCGGTCTTGAATTTAGGTCTACATATGCAAGATGGGCTGTGCTGTGCTGCGCTTCGTCACTCAGTCTTGTCCGACTCTTTGCGACCATGTAGACTGTAGCCCACCAGGCTCCTCTGTCCGTGGGATTCTCCAGGCGAGAATACTGGCGTGGGTTGCCATGCCCTCCTCCAGGAGACCGTCCCAGTCCAGGGATCGAACCAGGTCTCCAGCATTGCAGGCAGATTGTTTACCATCTGAAACACCAGGGAAGCCCAAATACTGGAACGGGTAGCCTATCCCATCTTCCAGAGGATCTTCCCAACCCAGGAATGGAACCAGGATCTCCTGCATCACAGGCAGATTCTTTACCAGCTGAGCTACCAGGGAAGTTCACAAGAGGGGAGATGATAGCTTAATTGAATTATCATAATGTAATAATTGGGGCTTCCCAGGTGACTCTAGTGGTAAAGAATCTACCTGCCAGTGAAGGAGATGCAAGAGACGCGGTTTCAATCCCCAAGTCAGGAAGATCCCTGGAGAAGGAAATGCCAACCCATTCCTGTATACTTGCCTGGAAAATTCCATGGACAGAGGAGCCTGATGGGCTACAGTCCATGGGGCTGCAAAGAATAGGACACATCTGAGCACACATACACGCTCTCTAATGTGATAATTAGTTATTAAGCAGAAACTGTTTAGGAATATCTCAGAAACTATTTAAGACAGCATTAAAGCTACTTTGAGCCCACTAAATACCATCTATTATTATTATTAAATAAAAGAAAAATTCAAATAGGGTCAAATTTTTTGAATAAGTTTACAGGCTACATGTACCCAAAGATGTTAAATTTTATTATAGCATTTTATTAATAATTAAGTCAAACAGGTATCCTAGACAACCTATAAATTGAAAATATTATATATTTCTCCTGTGTAGCTACAATAGATAATTATTCAGGGAGCCTATGCTGATTAAAAGAGGTTCAATGATTAAATGCTTGTGGCTTATTACCATGTAAAGTAGATTTGGGATTAATTCTACAACTGTTTGATATTTAAAATGAGTGTGTAATTCAGTATATTAGAGAGTTTTTATGTATATACAATAGGAAACTATTTAAGATTTCTTAACATTAAAATATAATGCAAGAAGGAGGTAGAAAGAAATTATATTAATTCTCCCAGAGCAAGACATTATAATAAGCTGAATCATACAAGTTTTAATTTTAAATGTACGAGTTAAAAAGAATGAAAGCTCATGGGACTGGATGAAATAAGATAAATGACAAACCCAACAGGGAACTTTTTGGAGATCTTTTCTACAGACATCATAGCACTAAGACCTCATGGAAGAAATGGCCTTTCAATCATATCTTCTGAAGTCACATGGAATTTTATCATGTCTTATGTATAATGAAATGTTAATGTGATTTTTTTCTTGACTGATATCATTCGAAGTGAGTGATTCATTTTCAACACCAGTTCTCACTCATTGTAAGACTTATTTGGTTTGGTACTTATAGTTAGAGCTTATTTTCAAAATGGCAACTGGATCCTTAGGAATAATGAACCTTGTCATTTACAGGAGGAGTTTTCTTTAGAGTACTATTCACTGGACTCTATTCATTGCACTAAACTTCATAGAAAAGGTTTTAGTAGACAATCCCTAATTTATCAGAATCCTGGACCCTGGGCTTTCCAGGTGGCACTAGTGGTAAAGAACCTGCCTCCAAAAGCAGTAGACATAAAAGATGTGGATTCAATCCCTGGGTTGGGAAGATCTCCTGGAGGAGGGCATGGAAACCCACTCCAGCATTCTTGCCTGGAGAATCCCATGAACAGAGAAGCCTGGCAGGCTACAATCCATGAGGTCGCAAAGAGTCAGACACAACTGAGCAACTTAGCATGCAGCTCATCCAAATCCTTGACCCTAGTCTTCCTACCTCTAACACCCTCTCAGATTTAGAAGTGACATGAAAACATTTAAAGTATTGTTCTTTATGAAAACTGTTTTCATTAAGGTATTTATAGTAGTGAGAACATACTCTTACTATATTATATATCTATGTGTGTGTGTGTGTGTGTGTGTGTGTGTGTGTGAAATTCATCTCCATAAACCGCTTAAATTTGAAGTGAAGATGCTTCTTAGCTGGAAATGTTCACCATAAGCTGGGGCCTGACAAGGCACCCAGAGAAAAGTTACCCGACACTTAAAGACTGACTGTACACACGGGGACCCCAAAATGCAGTGTAGGTGAATGAGAGGTATGTCTCCACACAAGCAAGTGCAGGAGTGACTCCATCCCACCTCTTTTCTGCAAACCAGACTCCAAACTAGTTTAGACTTGAAGCTTTGACCTCAGAAATCATATACACAACAGAGAGAATAAAAACATTCAGGAAGCTATCCAATGATGGACAACTTACTGGAAAGCCAGCCTACAAGCTTAAGAAAGCTGCTCAGACTGTCATGTGTGGTTCTGGCCATATTACAACAAGGCTGAGTAAGCCAAGAGCTAGAAAAGAGGTTGAAAGACTTCCCCTTCCCTCTCTCATCTTCTTTTTAATTCTTTGGGTAAACAGGGGCTTCCCACATGGCAGGAGACATAAGAGACACGGGTTCGACCCCTGGGCTGGGAAGATCCCCTGGAGAAGGGCAGTGTAATCTATTCCAGTATTCTTGGACAGAGACTGATGGGCTACAATCTATTGGGTCGCACAGAGTTGGACGTGACGGAAGAGACTTAGCACACAAACAGAGGTAAGTGAAGGCTATTTTTTTTAATGTTCGTATTCTAATTTGTGTCTTCAAATAATCTTGAAGAAATACTCTCCATCAGAGAGAAGAGGACAAAGGAATTATAAAGCTTCCTGCAGCATCCTGTCATTCAGAGTTTAGTCTCCATGTCACCATCTGGGGTCTTCCTTGACCACCCAGTCCACTCTCTGTCTTATCAGATGGTTTTAGCTCTCTGCCGAGAAGATATCATCATCTGAGACTGTTTCTATCTACTTGTTAGATTGTGAGATTAGTGCAGACATTTTGAATGCAGACCCTCAGTCAGGTTACCTGAATTGGGGTTCTGGTACTCCCAATTTAATAGATGTGAGCAAGTCTCTATGCCTCAGTTTCCTCCTCTGAAAAGTGGGATAATAATTTCACCCGCATCACAGGATTTGGGGAGGATTACCCTGGTTAATATCTTCCCTGGTGGCTCAGACAGTAAAGAGTCTGCCTGCAATGTGGGAGATCCAGGTTCGATCCCTGGGTCGAATCCCTGGAGAAGAAAATGGCAACCCACTCCAGAATTCTTGCCAGGAAAAATCACACGGATGGAGGAGTCTTGTGGGCTCTAGTCCATGGAGTCACAAAGAATTGGACATGACTGAGTGACTAGCATATACATATACACTGGCTAATGGGCTTCCCAGGCGGCAGAGGTGGTAAAGAACCCACCTGCCAATGCAGGAGATGTAAGAGATGCAGGTAGGATCCCTGGATCAGAAAGATCCCCTGGAGGAGGAAATGGCAACACACTCCAGTATTCTTATCTGGCAAATCCCATGGACAGAGGAGACTGGTGGGCTCCATGGGGTCACAAAGAGTCAGACATGACTGAGCGCACACACACACACACACACAGAGACTTGAAGATGGCCTGGATTGATGAAAGTGCAAATTCAATTGTTCATAGTAAATATTGAGCATCTATTATCCATGCTAGCCCAGAATATTGACTCTCCCATTCATTGCTTTAGTTGCTGAGAAATTATCATAGTGATTTTCTGCATCGTATGCTCTGCATACTTGATATAACATCATTTCCTGTCATTTTGAGAGACTGAGTCAAATCCACACCACATCATTTGGCCCACCTCAGAATCTGCAGAATCTCAGAATCTTTCTGTCTTCTTTATCCCTCAAACTTTCTCTTGAAGTTACTTCTTTGTGTACCATGTCTCTTTAAGTTATAATTATCAGGCTCACATTTAAATGCCCCAGAACTATTACAAAGTATGTGAGTGTATGTTTCACCCAGACCAGATATCAATGTACCCTGAGCTGCCTTCAAATCTAAGTTGCCCTTTTCTCAGTCACTTTGGTCAGGTGCAGGTTATAAATAATTGCAAATTAAATCAGGGACTCCAGTGGAATAAAAACTGGTGTTGAAAATAGATCCATCTTCTCAAAGGACCAGATTCAAGATAATCACATTACCATTCCCTCTCCATATTCGAGTGGCTTTATGAAATGCCTTAGTCACTGGTAGATCTAAGGGTCGTCTCTTCATTCAGATCAGAGATTATTGCATGGAGGGGATTTATTGCATAGGTGTGAGCTTCCCAGGTGGGACTAGTGGTAAAGAAGCTGCCTGTCAATGCAGAAGACATAAGAGACGCAGGTTCAATCCCTTGGTCAGGAAGATCTCCTGGAGGAGAGGATGGCAACCCACACCAGTATTCTTGCCTGGAGAATCTCTTGGACAGAGGAGCCTGACAAGCTATAGTCCATAGGGCCACACAGAGGTGGACACAATTGAAGTGACTTAGCACGCACACACATGTTCAAGAGGATCTCGGGAAGCACTGAATGTGGGGCAGTCAGGAAACCCAAGGAAGCTCTAGATGTTTCCACTGATAGAGGAGAAAGTGCCAATGTTGGGGGAAGCAGCATAGACCAGAAGAGCCTTGAAAGAAAGCAGAGCTAAGAGAGGAGAAGCCTGGGTCTTGTTAGGAAAAGAAGTCAGCTAGGAAATACCTGCATCAGTGAAACTCCATGAACCTAAATGAACTTACGATGTTATTACCTCTCCATACGGACAAGGAAACACATCTAATGACAGCTGTCAACATCCCCTACTTTCTGGGCTTAATGGTGTGATTTCTGGGCCCTTTCGTTTTAATTTATTTATTTTTAATTGAAGGATAATTGCTTTACAGTATTGTGTTGATTTCTACCAAACATCAACATGAATCAGCTATAGGTTTACCTATGTTCCCTCCCACTTGAACATCCCTCCCACTTCCCTCTCCATCCCCCCTCACATACACACACACACTAGGTTGTTACTGAGCTCCAGGTTGAGTTTCCTGAGTCACACAGGAAATTCTCTGGGCCCTTTCTTAATTAACTTGTGATATGCTTACAGACATCTATTGAAAGTCCACTATGGATGAGACACCATCCTAATCCTTGGGATACAGTCAGTTCAGTCATTCAGTCATGTCTGACTCTCTGCAACCCCATGGACTGCAGCATGCCAGGCTTCCCTGTCCATCACCAAGTCCCGGAGCTTACTCAAACTCAAGTCCATCAAGTCGGTGATGCCATCCAACTGTCTCATCCTCTGTCGTCCCTTTCTCCTCCCACCTTCAATCTTTCCCAGCATCGGGGTCTTTTCCAATGAGATTATCTCCAGTGAGATAATGGGATACAGTAGTGAGCACAAATAGGCACTGCTGCTGCTGCTGCTAAGCCACGTCAGTTGTGTCCGACTCTGTGCGACCCCATAGACGGCAGCCCACCAGGCTCCCATCCCTGGGATTCTCCAGACAAGAACACTGGAGTGGGTTGCCATTTCCTTCTCCAGTGCATGAAAGTGAAAAGTGAAAGTGAAGTCGCTCAGTCGTGTCCAACTCTTCACGACCCCATGGACTGCAGCCTACCAGGCTCCTCCATCCTGGGATTTCCCAGGCAAGAGTACTGGAGTGGGGTGCCATTGCCTTCTCCAACAAATAGGCACAACCCTGCCCAAACAGAACTCACAGTCTGTTGGGAAACACCAAGACTACCTCTGTCAAACAGCCACTCGGTCACGTCTAAGACTGAAGCTGTGATGATAACCTGAAGGAGAGGGAGATGGTGTTCTGAGAGCACACGATAGGGACTGGGCAGATCAGGGCAGGCTTCCCCAGGGAAGCCCACTTCAATATTGTAAAGTAATTAGCCTCCAACTAATAAAAATAAATGAAAAAAAAAAAAAAAAAAACAGAAGCAAAAACTGAAAGAAGAGGTTCATCTGTACCATTTTTCTAAAAATGCATTCCAAAATAGATTAGGTGCAAACAAATACTGTTTGATTCCACTTATATGAGGTACCTAGTATAGTCAAATTCAGAGTCAGATTGGTAACTGCTGGGGGCTGGCAAGTGAGGAGGGAGGGGAGATAGGGAGTTAGTGTTTAATGGAGACAGGCTGTCAGTTTAGGAAGGTGAAAAATTCAGATGAATGATGGTCAGAGTTGCACAACAATGTGAATGAACTTAGCGCCACTGAGCTGTACAGACAAATATGGTTAAAATAGTCTGTTTTATATTATGTGGCTTTTACCACAGTAAAAAAAATTTTTTTTAACTGCTAAGAAGAATATTAAAAATTAAATTGATATTAAAATAAAAGGAAATTAAAACAATATTAAAATTAAAAGAAAATTAAAAGATGCTTGCTCCTTGGAAGAAAAGTTATGACCAATCTAGACAGCACATTAAAAAGCAGAAACATTGCTTTGCCAACAAAGGTACATCTACTCAAAGCTATGGTTTTTCCAGTAATCATGTATGGATGTGAGAGTTGGACTATAAAGAAAGCTGAGTGCCGAAGAACTGATGCTTTTGAAATGTGATGTTGAAGAAGACTCTTGAGAGTCCCTTGGACTGCCAGGAGATCCAACCAGTCCATCCTAAAGGAAATCAGTCCTGAATATTCATTGGAAGGACTGATGCTGAAGCTGAAACTCCAATACTTTGGCCACCTGATGTGAAAAGCTGACTCAATTGTAAAGACCCTGATTTTGGGAAAGATTAAAGGCAGGAGGAGAAGGGGACGACAGAGGATGAGAAGGTTGGATAGCATCACCGACTCAATGGACGTGAATCTGAGTAAACTCCGGGAGTTGGTGATGGACAGGGAGGCCTGGCATGCTGCGGTCCATGGGGTCGCAAAGAATTGGACATGACTGAGCATGCATGCACAATTTTGGGCTGTATATGGTGAATGAGTCTGAAAGCAACCAGCAGGATTTGAACAAGTGGAAATTGAAAATCTCCCATCAAGATTCCCATAGGCAACAGGAATGAACCTGAAGATAAAGCAAAACCACTTGGATTAAATTCATGGAGTTCCCATAATCACACTTTCCAGACTTCCCTTCTCCCCAACCATTTAGCCATTTGAAAATTTTCTTATGTTCCGGTCCTTCAAGTGTCCACCATGATTACAGAAGTAAAACGAATGGTAAGAAGAAATTGATTTAAGGTCTGCCCTAGGATAAAATAATGATTCATTGACGTTTGTAGCATTTTATTTTAAGTGTGGTGGAAATGATTATTATCTTTAATGGTTAACTGAGTAATTGATTATTGATAAATGAGTACTCTATTCAAGCCAGGATCCATCTTACATCACCTGAAAAAGGATGATGTTCCTACTCTTTTAATGACCATTAAGTGGTAAATAAGGAAGTGGAAATGTTTCATAACTTACATATTAAGTATCTTTGGTCATTTAACCACCTCTACAATGAAAGCAATAAGGCAGCTGGGGGTAGGTAGCCGACTTAAGAAAAGATCAATGACTGTTTTTCAGAGTTTTATTGAAAGTGCATTATAGATTGTCTTGCTTTTAACATTATTACTTCATTGAATAACGATATATGAGTAGGCTATGGGGAAAAATTAGAATACAGCTCTGCAAGGCTATCTGTGTGAAAGAGAGAGAATTACATAGTAAAATGGCCTCCAGAGAAAATTTCAGTTCCCCCACTCTCTCTACCCAGTGCATTGGAAATTGGAGCAAATTTCCAATGGAAAATCGGCCATTGGAAAAAGAGCAAAATGGATAAAGTTTGTCTTTGTGCTCCTTCCACCTCTTTTTTTTTTTTTTTTAATTTTTTGACTGTGCTGAGTCTTTATTGCTGCACATGGGCTTTCTCTAGTTTCGGAGAGCAGGGGCTACTCTCCTGTTGCGGAGCACAGACTCTAGGACGTGAGCTCAGCAGCTGTGGGGCGAGGGGTTAGTTGCCCTGCGGCATGTGGGATCAGTTCCCTGACCATGGGTAAAACCTGTGCCCCCTGCACTGGAAGGCGGATTCCTAACCACTAGACCACCAGGGAAGTTTCTCTGCTTCCTTTCTTATGTTCACCCTTGCACGTCCTTTCACACTTACCATCTAAACCTCTCTGTTGCTGTCTGACACCCAAATTCACCCCCACAAACAAGCGCCACATCTCACTGAGGCTTATGATTCATGTCAAAATAATAATAATAATCTCTCCTGCAATCACAATCCCGTATCACAGCTCCCATGCTTTCAGCGTTTAAATCTCAGTCAAGCCTTCAGAAGAAAGTGATGCAATTTAACCAGTTTATGCTCCTTTCCATTTAACCTGATTTGTAGAGGTTTCATTAAAAAAAAAAAAAAGACAACTATATATTTAATATTTCTGATGAAAGGGATTTCAGGTGGTTTGACAAAGTGATGTAAAGTTCATGGGACTGTGTATCAGGACAAATGAAGGTGGACTATATGTTGCTAAGGGTGGCTGTCAGGGGTGGGATTAAATGCTGACTTGGAAGTTTAAGAGACCTAGGTTCAAATCCTAGATCTCTCCCTTAATAGCTACCCCTAACCTTCAGATTTGTCTGTGAAATGGATATTACTGTCTCATAAGGTCAGATTGAGCATTAGATAAAATGACATGTATTTGTTGCTTAGTACAACATACAACCAATGTTGTATTGTACTTACCAATCTAAGTAAGACTATTACACCATTAGCCTTTTGAAAGGTTAAGTGCATTACCAAAGCCTTCTAAATAAGGACCAGTGTGGACTATCAATAATCATCTGATTTTTCTTGATAATCTCAAGGAAAAATTGAGTGGACTAATCAAGAGTTTAATAAGGAAGGAAAGACCTGCCTAGAGCTGAAACATCTGAGCCTGACTGTTGACAAAACAAAACTCTTACTTGGAGTCTAATCTGAAATTTCTCTTGAGAACAATAAACTTTTTAAAGGCACCTTCCTTCTTTTATAGTATCCATCATATTTCTACCTGTTAAGTCTTCTGATACTTTAAATGATCTACAGTATTTCCTCATGGTTTACCTCATCCCTAGCAAGTAAAAAATTTTACCACATCCTATCCTTTCCTTCCCCTAATCCTAAACACAGTAATGGCAATTTTGATCTTTTCTTCACCTGAAGTCTTTTTTCCTTCCATCACTCCTGAAGCCCTGGTAAATAATAAGATAGTTT
The DNA here is from genome assembly GCF_019320065.1 of Cervus canadensis. NCBI lineage: Eukaryota > Metazoa > Chordata > Mammalia > Artiodactyla > Cervidae > Cervus > Cervus canadensis. Next base: position 35,451,188 of record NC_057411.1, read on the forward strand.
GATTGGGGTTGGAAAATATTGATTTAGTACATCTTCTCTAAGACCCTTTCTGGAAGAAAAAATTTTTATAATTGAATGTTCCAAATATACCATCTTTTTTCAAAGTGAGAGGAGGCAGAATCTAGCCATAAATTCATTACTTCTAACCTTTGACCCCAAAGCTTCAAGCCATCCATATATCACACAGTGGAAAGTCAAAGTTCAGAGTCCCTTTAAATCATCCATAGCAGTTACTCTTCTAATAGTCTATTGAAAAGAGCCACCAATCTACTTTAAATGAAAGAAAAAGAAGTCCCTACTTACCACAGCCTTACTGCCATGCAGCTTCTGCAATGAAGCAGGAAAAAAAGCATGGAGAAAGGGAATGAGGGGACGCTGGGGCGGTGAGGTTTTCAGTTGTGAGGACAGTGGACATGGGCATTGCTTTAGGGAATCACATAATATTGCATTTTCCCCTAGTGTTTACCCAAGGCAGTGGTATCCAACTTGTGTCCTCTCTAGCTCACAGATGCTGTAAAGAGGTCGCCAAAAAGGCCCAGGGGAAGGCTAAAAGGGCTTCCCAGGTGGCACAATGGTAAAGAATCCCCCAGCCAATCCAGGAGATGCAGAGACACAGGTTCGATCCCTGGGTCAGGGAGATCCCCAGAGAAGGAAATGGCAACCGACTTGGCAGACGACAGGCCATGAGTTCACAAAGAGGTGGATACAGCTGAGTGACTGAACATTCATGCGTGCAAGTGTGTATACGTATATAGTGATTGGGCTTCCTGGGTGGCTCAGTGGTAAAGAATCTGCCTGCCAAGCAGGAAACTCAAGTTCAATCCCTGGGTCGGGAAGATCCCCTGGAGATGGGCATGGCAACCCACTCCAGTATTCTTGCCTGGAGAATCCCATGGACAGAGGAGCCTGGTGGGTTACAGTCCACGGGGTCACAAAGAGTTGGACACAACCGAGCGACTAAGCACACACAGGAAAAAATAGGAGTTCTATTTCTAAAAAATGTTTGCAAATCAGTGATAAAAGATTCCAGAGGATTATGTGCTTGCCTGAGTAGTCCAAAGATAAACAGAGAAAAACTATGTGTGACGGTCTTTGAAATACCTCTAGACATTGCTATACTTTGGCTATCAAACTTGATATGATAAAATCTTATAAGAATAGCTAACAAGTATCAAGTACTTATCACGTCCCCAGTACTATGCTAAGGGCCTCACATTGATGTCTCACAGCAACACAAAGAGGCAGGTTATATTACAGTCCCCACTGCACAACTAAGAAAATTTAGGCTCAGAGAGACTAAGCTCTGTCCAAGATTACACACCCAAAAGGAATTAACAGGGTGGGATAACTCTTGAGACAACCTCAAAATCTCAGTGGGTCAGGTCATATTCACACATCAAGACAATAAAGATGCTTGGTAGAGAATGGCTACCACTGGCTGATTCAGGGAACCAGGCTTCTTCAGTTCTGTGACACAGCCCTGAGAGCCCCAAGGTCCCCTGCTGGGTTTTCCTGTCTGGTCACCAGACAGATAGCAGAGAGCAGAGCCTTGCGTGGGAGGTTTTTAAGGGCCAGAGCCAGATGTGAGATGCACAATTTCTGCCCACATTCCTTTGGTCAGAGATCATCACATGGGTGTGTCCAGCTCAAAGGGAAACTGAGAAATGTAGTCTGGCTCTGAGCCCAGGAGGAAAGGGAAATTTGTTCTTGTCAGTCTCTACCACAATGATAGGGCCAAGATTCGAATTCAAGAGCCTTGAGTCTCCCAGAGCCCACAGAGGGATGAAATTAACTTCCTTGCAGCCATAAAATAAGAAGTGAGAAGAATGACCTCTAGGGCCATCACTTCTGATTCTGGATAATCCTTAAGAACATTGTATAGTAGATTCATTCATTTATTCATTCAACATTTATTGAACACTCATTAAATACCAAGTGGATATTCATTCATTTATTTATTCAAAATTTATTGACCACTGACTGTGTGTTAGGCCGTGGTTGGGGCAGCAACAAAAAATAAGACAGAAACAATCTGTGCCAACATGGAACTCACAACTAAAGGACTTGAATTGTATTTTTCATATAAGTCATTTTATTATTTTCTATCAAATCATGCAGCATCATGTGCTTTATGCACTTTCAGCCTCTTTTTTAGCTGGAATTTGTAAAAGATAAAGGAAAACACACATTTTCTATGTGGGAATATATATGGAAATTCATTTGAAAGGCAGGGACTTTACTGTGTTTGTCTCTGTCTTCCAGGACCTAAAACAGAAACTGGTGTATGAATAAACAGTAGTGTCATGGAAAAAAGCACTATCCTAGAAATCATGTGATTTAGGCTTTCTTTTCTTTTTTAAATATTTATTTACTTATTTATTTATTTGGCTGTGCCGGGTCTTAGTTGCAGCACACAGGATCTTTCATCTTCATTGCAGCATGCAAGCTCTTAGCTGCTCATGTGGGATCTAGTTCCCTCACCAGGGATTGAACCCAGGCCTGCTGCATTGGGAGTGCAGGGTCTTAACCACTGGACCACCAGGAAGTCCCTTTGTTCTTGTTCTGCTACTCACTTCATGTATAAGTGGGGCATTTTTGCTCACTGCACTTTAAATCAACACAGTTTCCCAGATCCCTTCCATCTCTAAAAGAGTAACTTGAACATTTTGAAGACAGGGGCTTCCCAGATGGCGCTAGTGGTAAGGAACCTGCCTGCCAAGGCAAGGGGTTCAATCCCTGAGTCGGGAAGATCCTCTGGGGAAGGGAATGGCAACCCACTCCAGTACTCTTGCCTGGAGAATCCCATGGACAGAGGAGCCTGGAGAATCCCATGGACAGAGGAGCCTGGAGGGCTACAGTCACGGGGTTGCAGAGTCAAACACAACTGAGCGACTGAGCAGAGCCTGGTGGAAGTTCTATGACGCTGAGGATCGGCAGAGGTAGGGTGTGCCTCTGGCTCTCCAGTTCCATGCAGAAATCACTCCAAACCTTCGCTCTTCAGTTTCTTCACTGGAAAATAAACAACTTTGGGTATTCAGAGTATCCTTTCAAATTCTAATATTCTGTTAGCATTTGTAATATTAACATTAGGCACCAGAAGATCAAGTTCCTGCTTCAATTTTATTTCTCATACTAAATCCTAATAAGGACCCCTAAAGATTTGAAAAAGGCAGGACTCCTTCCATGGATAGCAGGAGCAATTTCTCTTCCTACCTGATCCTTCTAAGTATTTTTTTTTTCCTTCAAATTCACAACCATCCTGGTTTCAACTGTTTGGCCTGGTTTTGAGCAACTCCCTATTTCAGCCCAGTTTACTCTGTTAATTCATTACTTATTATCACAGTACTCTAGACTCTCAGCTTCCCTCCCCCCAGATTAGAAGGCATGTCAGAGCAAGATGATAGTAATAGCCTAAACAATGAGGCAGTCTCTCTTAATATCCCCATTGATCATTATATCATATTTATTTAAGGTTTTAATCAAAATGGGGGGAAAATAGTCTTCATTATAAAGGAAACATTTTTCCTAATGTTCTGGAAATCAAGTGATTATGGACAGTCACAGCTCATAAAATGTTTAGCTTTATATCAGAATTTAATATGGCCTATTTATTGATAATGAGACCAGTGCTATTTGCAATATTGTTGGAGGGTTAATGAGACAGTATCTGCAGTGTATACGGGGACCCTGAAAGAAATGTTTTAGACGACACAAGATATAACCATGGTTGTTTTGCCAATACACAGGAGATGTAAACATTTATCCGAAAGTGTCCACAATTGTGAAAATAAATATAAATCACAAAACTAAGTTTCAATCATTTCCAAGAGGCACTAGGTAGAGAGAATTCCCTTGTAAAATAGAATCAACCCGAAGTCAGAATCAGATTGCTCGCAGCTTCTGTCCACAGGAATTGCTCGAACGTGGATGTTGATTTGGGCAGAGACAGGGTGCTAGAAACATTCTATAGTAAAGAATGAAGGATTAAAAGTCTCAGAGTCAAAGGTTCGTGAAGCCTTCATTCATTATTTAAAAACAAATCTCTTTAAAATGAAAGACTGCAATTCAAGCATTATTTGGTCCCAGCCTAATATTCTCCAGGTTCACTTTACTGGCTGCCTGTGAGCCTGAATGATGCTATTACTCTGAGCCTCACCATGACTGCACTGGCTCCAAGGCCCTGAGGGAAATGGAAAAGTCAACAGTAGTAAGCCCATCCCTCGAGCATCATTTTTTTCTCTAAGTACATAAATCCTGCAGAAACCAGTCCCCGCTTTTGTTATGCCTTCAAAGGCACAGACAACAGAGCCTTATTCTGCGAAACCTGGTAGAAAGACTTGGATCAGTTTCTAAATCAATAGTTTCCAAAGAGTGAGAACAAAAAGTGATCAATCAGGGAGTGGAAAAATGTATTAAAACCTTAACTTCTCTAAAAAATAATAGAAACTAGGCTTTACTAGTACTTGATATACAGATGGGGGCTTCCCTGGTGGCTCAGTGGTAAGGAATCGACCTGCAATGCAGGAGACACAGGAGACGCAGGCTCAATTCCTGGGTTGGGAAGATCCCCTGGAGGAGGGCAGGGCAACCCACTCCAGTATTCTTGCCTGGAGAATCCCATGGACAGAGGCGCCTGCAGGCATGATATATGGATGGTGATTAGTACAGGTATATGATACATTGAAAATGATTCAGAAGGGTAGGGGGAATATATAGTTAGGGAGTTTGAGATGGATATGTACACACTGCTATATTTAAAGTGGATAACCAACAAGGTCCCACTGTATAACTCTGCTCAATATTATGTAACAACCTAAATGGGAAAAGAACTTGAAAAAAAAATATATGTGTGTATAACCGAACCACTTTCTGTACATCTGAAACTAACACAAAATTGTTAATCAACTAGACTCCAACATAAAAAGTTTTAAAAAAAGAAAGAAAATGATGACATGCCTTGGAGGAATATCAGTCAAGGTCTCAGCAGGAAATAGAAGCTGTTTTTATGAACTGAAGAGAGTTTAAGGGAAGGATAGTTGACACCAGTTTGGGGCACTAAGGCTGAGTAAAAGCAAGAAGAAAGGACACATTCTTGAGAGGTAACTGCAGGGAGGAGTAAAAGGAGGGAATATACCAGAACCAAAGGGAGAGATATGCAGGAGGCCATGTGACAGGAGCTACAGCCTTCAAGAGAGGGAGCAGGCCAACCCACAGTCACCAAGCAGGATGTGAGCCAGGCAAAGAGTACCCTAACCTCATCTGCTCTTAACCCTCCATGCTTCCTGCCAAACCCACTGGAAGTCAAAGAACCAAAAAGCCCATTGATGTGGTTCATATGGACCAGTCTCTCCATGTAGCCTGGAAAGGTACCCAGAAGCCATCCCAAGAGGAGGTGCCCCAATTATTTGTACTAATAGGGTTACTCACTCATATAATCAAAAAGATTGGGGTATCATTGCTCTAAATAATTTCACTAGATACTAAGATTATATTCGAGGGCTTCCCTGGTGATCCAGTGGTGAAGAACCCACCGTGCAATGCAAGGGACACTGGTTCAATCCCTGGCCCAGGAAGATCCCACAGGCCACAGGGCAGCTAAGCCGGTGAGCCACCACGACTGAACCCTTGTGCCGCAGCTACTGAAGCCTGCTTGCCCCGGAGCCTGTGCTCTGCAGCAAGAGAAGCCACCACAATGAGAAGCCTGTGCACCACATCTGCAGAATAGACCCCACGCTCCACAACTAGAGACAGAGGACTGCAGCAACAAAGACCCAGTGCAGCCGAAGATAAATAAATAAACAACAACAACAAAAAGATTATGCCAGGAAAAAAAATATATGTTCTGTAGGCCCAGGCTGCCTGAATCTAGGCTCAGTGGCCCATAAATATTTCGGAAACTCTGTTCTGCCTAGGAGATGGGAAAGTACAGCACTGGGGCCATGTGTTTGCCATCTTCACTTTGGGTTATAAGGTCAATATTTACTTCACTGGATTTTTTCATTCATTCACTCTTTCATTCATTTATTTATTCATTGTCAGGCATTTCACAGGTGCTCAGAGTACAAAGATGAATTAGACATGATCCCTGGCCTCAAGATTCTGTAAGTTTGTAGAAGGAGACAGATATATAAATAATATGTAGAATAGTGTTGTAATCATGCCAAGAGAATCAGAGAGGGTTACAATGAGTTTACAAAGAAAAAAATGGTCAGTTCTACTGGAGGTTGGGAGAAGGTCAAGAATTGTTTCATGCAGGCATTCATTTGGGAAAATTGAGGGAGAAAATAAATAAAATATTTCAGGCCACGGAAACATTATGGGCAGCATGACTTGGTGAACTTGAGAAAGTGGAAATACTTCAGCACAGCTGAGACTCAGAGTGCGAAGTGGAGAAAGAACACAGCAAAACTGAAAACATAGCCAGGCCAAGACTGTAGAAAGCCTTGTTTGCCAGTCTGAAAAGTGGAACCTTTAATCCAAAATGCTTTTTCTATTGAGCTCTTATTTTGGGCAACTCTGCCTCAATGTATTTGGAGCAGGTACTTTGAAAAATTAAGAACTATTGGCTATAAGCCATCATAGAGAATCAATTGAAAAAGTCATTCTGAATCACAGTATCAATAGACACTCCCATTTTATAATGAAAGAACCAACATCAAACAACAATTTGTCCTAACTTTTGGATAGCTGTGAACACTGTTTCTTTCAGGATTTCTAGGCTACTTCAGGTAAACCATATGGTTAAAATAACCTCACTTGGTCATTAGATTTAAAATTTATATATTAACTAGCCATATCGATGGTTTTCAAATAGAGTCTAATTAAGACATGGCATCACATTAAAAAGAATGAAACAATGTAATTGCCACAACATAGATGGACCAAGAGATTGTCATATTCAGTGAAGTAAGACAGAGAAGGAGAAATATCATATGATGTCCCTTATATGTGGAATCTAAAAGGAAATGATACAAGTGAAGTTATTTACAAAACAGAAACAGACTCACAGGCTTCAAGAAAAAGCTTATGCCTGCTAGAGGGAAAGTGTAGGAGGAAGGGGTAGTTAGGGAGTTTGGCGTGGACATGTACACACTGCTGTATTTAAAATGGATAACGGACAAGGCCCTACTGTATAGCACGGAGAACTCTGCTCACTGTTACGTGGCAGCCTGGATGGGAAGGGAGTTTGAGGGAGAATGGATACACGTGTATGTATGGCTGAGTCCCTTTGCTATCCACCTGCAACTACCACAATATTGTTAATCAGCTGTACTCCAATATAACATAAAAAGTTGTTTTTTAAAGACATGGCATCAAACATCTTTTTCTTTCTTCTATGTTTTCTTAGTTATTAAAGTGCACTCCCATTAAAAGCTCTCAGTCTCACCACAAAGGGAGCGCTTTTCATAGATGTCAAATATTTTCACATGATTGAAGTCCTGATGGTCCACAATGGGTCCCAGTTAGTTGACCTATAGGGATGTGGGAGCATTGGCTTTGGCATGCTTTATTTCTGAAAACAGAACAGACTGATCCCCCACCTACTTATTCTTCTCCAAGGAATGCAGAGTGTAAAATCAGATCGTCATTGAATAGATTTTCAAAGAAGCTCTGAGCACTGGGAACACCTCTATTCACTAATTCAGGCAGCTCTTTGGATGCACAAATTCTCCTCAATGGCACATTGTAAGTTTCTTCCCATGATGATGACTGAGGTGTAAAGAAGTCAACGAATCAGCTGAAATTTATAAAGTTAGCAAAAGTGAAGCTGGAATTTGAATCCAGTCTGACTCCAGCAGATCAAACCCTGAGCCTTTGGAGTGGGGGCACTAACTCCAAGACCCTAGACTACCAGAGAACTAACCCTAGGGGGTATCAAATAGTGAGAACTTGCACAAAGGAAACCACTTGAATACAAGACCCGGCATCACCCAACCACCAGTAGCACCTTGTGCAGGACGCTTCATCTAAACAACAAACAAAGCAAAAATACAAATCCAAGTCACCGACAGGGTTACCATCTAACTCTGCCTTGCCCATCAGAGGAAAAACAAACAAATGGAAAACTCAACACAAATCTCACCCTATACAAAGCTTATATAAACCACCGGATCAACCTTAGGAGGAAAGAAACCAAAAGGAAGAAAGAGTTCAATCTTGAAGCCTTGGAAAAGGAAACCTCAAACACAATAAGTTAAAAAAAAAATAATGAAAAGACAGAGAAATACTACAGAAATGAAGGAACAAACTAGAAACACAGAAGTCCAAATAAATGAAGAGGAAATAGACAAACTACCTGAAAAAGAATTCAGAGTAATGATACTAAAGATAATCAAAAACCTTGAAAACAAAATGGAGAAAATGCAAGAATCAATTAACAAAGGCCTAGAAGAATTAAAGAATAAACATACACAGACAAACAACACAATTACTGAAATTAAAAATACTCCAGAAGAAATCAACAGCAGAATATCTGAAGCAGAAGAACAAATCAGTGAGCTAGAACATAAAATGGTGGAAATAACTTCTGAAGAGCAGAATAAAGTGAAAAGAATGAAAAGAACTGAGGACAGTCTCAGAGACCTTTGGGACAATATCAAACCCACCAATATTCAAATTATAGGGGTCCCAGAAGAAGAAGAGAAAAAGAAAGGGTACGAGAAATTTTTTGAAGAGATTGTAGTTGAAAGTTTCTCCAACATGGAAAAGCAAATAGTCAATGAAGTCCAAGAGGTGCAAAGAGTTCCACATAGGAAAAACCCAAGGAGAAAGATGCCAAGACACATACCAATCAAACTAACAAAGGCTAATACAGAGAGGATATTAAAAGCAGCAAGGGAGAAGCAACAAGTAACATACAAGGGAAACCCCATACGTTTAATAGCTGATCTTTCAGCAGAAACTCTGCAGGCCAGAAGGGAATGGCAGGATATATTTGAAGTACTGAAAGGGAAAAATCTACAACCAAGATTATTGTACCCAGCAAGGATCTCATTCAAAATTGATGGAGAAATCAAAAGCTTTTCAGACAAGCAGAAGTTAAGAGAATTCAGTACCACAAAACCAGCTTTACAACAAATGTTAAAGGGACTTATATAGTCAAGAAATACAAGAGATGAAAAAAGATCTACAAAATTAACCCCAAACAATTAAGAAAATGGCAATAGGAACATATATATCAATAATTACTTTAAATGTAAATGGATTAAATGCTCCAAACAAATGACACAGACTGGCTGAATGGATACAAAAACAAGACCCATACATATGCTGTCTACAAGAAACCCACTTCAGACCTCAAGACATATATAGACTGGAAGTGAGAGAATGGAAAAATATATTCCATGCAAATGGGAAGCAAAAGAAAGCTGGAGTAGCAATCCTCATATCAGACAAAATAGACCTTGAAATAAAGAATATTACAAGAGATAAAGAAGGACAGTTCAGTTCAGTTCAGTCACTGTCATGTCTGACTCTTTGCAACCCCATGAACTGTAGCACGCCAGGCCTCCCTGTCCATCACCAACTCCCAGAGTTTACCCAAACTCATGTCCATTGAGTTGGTGATACCATCCAACCATCTCATCCTCTGTCATCCCCACACTACATAAAAATCAGGGGATCAGTCCAAGAGGAAGACATAACAATTGTAAATATCTATGCACACAACAGAGGAGCACCTCAATACATAAGACAAACACTAACAGACATAAAAGGAGAAACTGACAGTAACATGATAATAGTAGGAGACTTTAACACCCCATTCACACCAATGGACAGATCACCAAAACAGAAAATTAATAAGGAAACACAAGTCTTAAATGATACATTAGATGAGATGGAGCTCATTGATATCTTCAGGACATTCCACCCAAATGCAGAAGAATAAACCTTCTTCTCAAGTGCACATGGAACATTCTCCAGGATAGATCACATCTTAGGTCACAAATCAAACTAAGAAAATTGAAGTTGTATCAAGCATCTTCTCCAACCACAATGCTATGAGACTAGATATGAATTACAAGAAAAAAATCATAAGAAACACAAACACATGAAGATTAAACAATATGTTTCTAAATAACCAACAAGTTACTGAAGAAATCTAAAGGGAAATCAAAAAATTTCTAGAAACAAATGACAATGAAAACATAACAACTCCAAACCTATGGGATGCAGCAAAAGCAGTTCTAAAAGGGAAGTTTATAACAATACAATTCTACTTCAAGAAACAAGAAAAACATTGAATAAACAACCTAACTTACACTTAAAACAACTGAAAAAAAGAACAAAAAATCCCCAACCCAAGATTAGAAGAAGGAAATAAATCATAAAGATCAGAGCAGAAATAAATGAAAAAGAAATGAAAGGAACAATAGTAAAGATTAATAAAACTAAAAGCTGGTTCTTTGAGAAGATAAGCAAAATTGACAAACCTTTAGCCAGACTCATCAAGAAAAAAAGAGAGAAGAATCAGATCAACAAAATTAGAAATGGAAAAGGAGAGGTTACAACAGATAATGCAGACATACAAAGGATTATAAGAGACTATTATGAGCAACTGTATGGCAATAAAATGGATAACCTGGAAGAAATGGACAGATTCTTAGAAAAGTTCAATCTTCCAAGACTGAACCAGGAAGAAATGGAAATTATGAACAACCCAATTACAAGCACCAAAATTGGAGCTGTGATCAAAAATCTTCAAAAAACAAAAGCCCAGGACCAGATGGCTTCACAGGAGAATTCTATTAAACATTTAGAGAATAGCTAATGCCTATCCTTCTAAAACTCTTTCAAAAAATTGCAGAGGAAGGAACACTTCCAAACTCATTCTATGAGGCCACCATCACCCTGATACCAAAACCAGACAAAGACAACACAAAAAAAGAAAACTACAGGCCAATATCACTGATGAACATAGATGCAAAAATCCTCAACAAAATTTTAGCAAACAGAATTCAGCAACACATCAAAAAGCTCATACACCATGATCAAGTTGGGTTTATTCCAGGGATACAAGGATTCTTCAATATACACAAATCAATCAATGTGATACACCATATTAACAAATTGAAAGATAAAAACCATATGGTAATCTCAATAGATGCAGAAAAAGCCTTTGACAAAATTAAGCACCCATTTATGATTACAACTCTTCAAAAAGTGGGCATAGAAGGAACCTACCTCAACATAGTAAAGGCCATATATGATAAGCTTACATCAAACATTATTCTCAATGGTGAAAAACTGAAAGCATTCCCCCTAAGATCATGAACAAGACAAGGGTGTCTGCTTTCACCACTATTATTTAATATAGTTCTGGAAGTCCTAGGTACAGCAATCAGAGAAGAAAGAGAAATAAGAGGAATCCACATGGGAAAAGAAGAAGCAAAGCTCTCATTGTTTGCAGATAACATGACACTGTACATAGAAAACCCTAAAAAATACTATCAGAAAATTACTAGAGCTAATCAGTGAATTTAGCACAGTTGCAGGATACAAAATCAATATACAGAAATCACTTGCATTTCTACATACTAACAATGAAAAATCAGAAAGAGAAATTAAGGAATCAATCCCATTCACCATTGTAACAAAAAGAATTAAATACCTAGGAATAAACTTACCTAAGGAGACAAAAGAACTGTATACAGAAAATTATAAGACACTGATGAAGGAAATCAAAGATGACAGAAACAGATGGAGAGATATTCCATGTTCCTGAGTAGGAAGAATCAATATTGTGAAAATGACTATACTACCAAATGCAATCTACAGATTCAATACAATACCTATCAAATTACCAATGACATTTTTCACAGAACTAGAACAAAAAATTTTACAATTCATATGGAAATGCAAAAGACCCTGAATGCCAAGGCAGTCTTAAGAAAGAAGAATGGAGCTGGAGGAATCAACCTTCCTGACTTCAGATACTACAAAGCTACAGTCATCAAGACAGCATGGTACTGGCACAAAAACAGAAATATAGACCAATGAAACAAGATAGAAAGCTCAGAAATAAACCCATGCACTTATGAGTACCTTATTTTTGACAAAGGAGGCAAGAATATACAATGGGGCAAAGACAGCCTTTTCAATAAATAATGTTGGGAAAACTGGACAGCTGCATGTAAAAGAATGAAATTGGAACACTTTCTAATGCCATACACAAAGAAAAACTCAAAATGGATTAAGGACCTAAGTGTAAGGCCAGAAAATATAAAACTCTTAGAGGAAAACATAAGCAGAAGACTCCATGACATAAATCAAAGCAAGATCCTCCATGACCTACCTCCTAGAGTAACAGAAATAAAAACAAAAGTAAACAAGTGGGATCTGATTAAACTTAAAAGCTTTTGCACAGCAAAGGAAACTATAAGCAAGGTGAAAAGACAACCCTCAGAATGGGAGAAAGTAATAGCAAATGAAATAACTGACAAAGGATTAATTTCCAAAATATACAAGTAACTCATACAACTCAATGCCAGAAAAACAAACAATCCAATCAAAAAGTGGGAAAAAGACCTAAACAGACATTTCTCCAAAGAAGACATACAGATAGCTAACAAATACATGAAAAGATGCTCAACATCACTCATTATTAGAGAAGAGCATATCAAAACTACAATGAGATATCACCTCACACCAGTCAAAATGGCCTTCATCAAAAGTCTACAAACAATAAATACTGGAGAGTGTGTGGAGAAAAGGGAATGGTCTTGCACTGTTGGTGGGAATGTAAATTGATACAGCCACTATGCAAGACAGTGTGGAGATTCCTCAAAAAACCTAGGAATAAAACCACCATATGACCCAGCAATTCCACTCCTAGGTGTATACCCTGAGGAAACCAAAATTGAAAAAGACCCATGTATCCCATTATTCATTGCAGCACTATTTAAAATAGCTAGAACATGGAAGCAACCTAGATGTCCATCAACAGATGAATGGATAAAGAAGTTGTTGACCATACACACAATGGAATATTACTCAGCCATAAAAAGGAATGCACATGAGTTAGTTCTAATGAGGTGGATGAACCTAGAACCTATTATACAGAGTGAAGTGAGTCAGAAAAAGAAAGATAAATATCATATTCTAATGCATATATATGGAATCTAGAAAAATGGTACAGAAGAACTTATTTACAGGGCAGCAGTGGAGAAACAGATGTAGAGAATAGACTTATGGACATGGGGAGAGGGGAGGGGAGGGTGAAATGTATGGAAAGAGTAACATGGAAACTTACATTACCATGTATAAAATAGATAGCCAACGGGAATTTGCTGTATGGCTCAGGAAACTCAAACAGGGGCTCTGTAACAACCTGGAGGGGTGGGATGGGGCAAGAGATGGGAGGCAGGATCAAAAGGGAGAGGATATATGTATACCTATGGCTGATTCATGTTGAGGTTTGATGGAAAACAACAAAATCCTGTAAAGCATTTATCCTTCAATAAAAAAAATTAAGAAAAATTTTATAAAAGACTGGCCCAAACAAAATTTACAAATAAAATAAGCAACATATGATTAACTTGGAGGAATTATTATAAATTGATAAATAAAAGATTAATATGGAGGAAAAAAGAAAAGAAGAGACTGATGAATATAATTTGCCCTCTCCATGTTGATAAGTACTAGCACCAGTAAGTCTGATTTTCTTCCTGCCCCAATCACAAAACACATCTGTTAATTGTAGAAAGCAGTTTAGAGGGTTCATTGGCTATTTGACAACTCAATGCACAAAGAAATTCAATAAAAGATAGTTTTCAAGGAACAAAGGAGTAAAGAATAAATTCTGAGAGCACTGAAAGTCAAAATTGACCTCTTAAAGGAGTGCATCAAATGAATGAACAATAAATTTTCCATAAGGCAAACCCAAGCATATATTATAAAGCAAGAATTGTCTCCCCTGAATACTCAACGAGGCATCTAATGGGCCTAATTCTTACCAAATGTAACTCTCTCGCAAGACCAGATCTGCTCTTTCCCCAACACATCCATTGGCAGTCATATTTCATTAGGTTATCCTCGATCAATATTCCTGTCATGAGGGGCTACAGGCGCCACCAGGAGGGAAGCATTTGGATGACTTCCCAACAATTGGGTCCTCCTGAGGAACAAAGTGCGCTGTTTTATTCCCACTTAGGAATTCCAAGGTAAACAAAGACAGACACCTTCCCAGTTACAGTTACCCTTAGAGACAAGCCAATGGAGCTTCCCATTACAGACAAAATTCTCAACAAAATTCCCTAGAGCGTTTCATTGTTGTTGTTGTTTGGTCACTCATTTGTGTCTGATACTTTTGTGACCCTGTGGACTATATCTGACACTTTTGTAATCCTGTGACTCTTCTGGACGGAAGCCAGCCAGGTTCCTCTGTCCATGAGATTTCCCAGGCAAGAATACTGGAGTGGGTTGCCATTTCCTTCTCCAGGGGATCTTCCCCACCCAGAGATCAAACCCCCATCTCCTGCATTGCAGGTGAATTCTTTACCATCTGAGCCACCCTGGAAGCCTGAGGGCATTTCATAGTTATCCCTTAAGGTAGAGGGGCTTCTAAAGGTCAGAATAATTAGGTCCAGCACTCATTCCGAGTATCCATGGCTAGAAGTTCTGGGCTGCCCTGAGTTACTAGGAATGCAGTGCAAGGCATGGCAAGTAGGTGATAAACACCTTCTGTCACTGAGAAGGTCAAATCTCTCTTCTCAAGAAGCCAAACAGGGCCAGAAAAAGGATGCTGATGTCATAAGACACTTCTTAAAACTCTTGTCACCTTCTTTCATCCTCATCTAATCTCCATTACCAAGAAAGTGGTGAGCAAGAGACCCAGAGTCCCACCGCCCCCCATTGCCTTTCAGTTATTCATCCTTGATTTATTTTTTGTTGCAATCTATGAATTCAGCGCAACTGAAGAAGTTGCAGATGGATTGACTGTGAACTGATTTATGATTCTTATTTCACCAGAGAAGTAATTTTATGCATATAACTTCTTTTACAATTACCACCACATGACTTCAAAGGAGTTCACTGCTTATGGGAGGAGGCCATCAATAAGTGACACTTGCATATTCATTCATTTCAATCAGAGACTTTTAAAGACTCAGGGGAATATTTCAGTGCCATTGAAAATTACTTTCTTTTTCATCATGTTTCCCCTATTGTTTGGGGGTTTGGGTTTTTCCAGAGGAAAAAAAAAAATCTGGTACAATCACAGTCTGCTTTGATTTTACTCTATTTTTACTTTTATTTTTGAGCAAATTACATTTAAGGGAGTTAAAAACAAAGGCTGCACTTATTAAATGCCAACTATGTGCCAGAAACTATGTGAGCCCATATCTATACATGAAGCCTTGTATTCTCTCCAAGATTGTGATTACTTTGCCTATTCCACTAATGAAAAAACTCAGAGATGCACAAATATTTGCTCAAGGTCAAACAGCAAATAAGTGACAGACAGGCTGGTGTTTGAACTCACATCTGTCTACCTACAAAATCCACCTCCTTTCCATGACTTCACACTGCCCTCAGTTTTGGAGGATAAAACTCAACCTGCTTTAAAAATAGACTCACAGACACAGAAAACAGACTTATGGTTATCAAAGAGGAAGGGGAGGGGAGGGATAAATTAGGAGTTTGGGATTTGCAAATATACACTACTATATATGTTAGACAGATAAACAAGGACCTATTGCATAGCTCCAGGAACTATTCAGTATCATATAATAACCTATAATGGAAAAGAATCCGAAAAAGAATTTTTATATATATACACACACACATATATATACTCATGTAGATTAAACAAATTACTTTGCTATATACCTGAAACTAACATAACATTGTAAATTAACTGTGAAAGAGGAAGTGTTAGTCGCTCAGTTGTGTATGACTCTTTGCGACCCCATGGACTGTAGCCTACCAGGTTCCTCTGTCCGTGGAATTCTCCAGGCATGAATAATGGAGTGGGTACCATCTCCTTCTCCGGGGGATCTTCCTGACCCAGGGATTGAACCTAGGTCTGCCATATTGCAGGCAGATTCTTTACCATCTGAGCCTCTTTCAATTTAAAAAATGTTTTGTTTCTCAAAAATTCAACCTATTTTATATTTCTCAATATGTTAAAAGATTTTCCAGGGTTCTTGAAATAGCCTGAAGCTGTTTACTGCATCCCAGGAGTCTTATGAAGCACATATTCTCAATGCTTTCTTTTTCTTTCTTTTTTTAAAAATGACTTACTTGGGAAGGCCCTGGTGCCCATTAGGATCTGTGATCCACGTGTTTGAAGCCTAGCTTTACCCTGACAACTCAGCCAAGCCCATGCTATCAATCCTTCAGGGAGGAGATCATAACATCACTTGGTTTTGTGCAATTGTGTCCACCAATTTTCCCCAAATTTCAGTCATTGTGTAATATCTACACCATTTTGTCATATCTGAATGTAACTTTGCTATTATTGACAATATTTTAATCAATTTTAACTTGACTTATGTTTTTACTTAATCTTATTCTAAGCAATAAGACATATGTTTAGTGTACTATCAAATTTTTCTTATACATGTGAAAATATATAACTAATAAAGCAAAAAATGTTTGTCAATGTGCCATCTAAAATCTTTGGGAAGCTGTAATGGGGGCTTAAGGGTTTCCCTGGTGGTTCAACCAGCAAAGAACCTGCTTGCCAAAGCAGGAATTGTAAGAAACTTGGGTTCAATCTCTGGGTCAGGAAGATCTTCCAGAGAAGGGCATGGCAACCCACTCCAGTATTCTTTCCTGAAGAACCCCATGGACAGAGGAGCCTGGCAGTCTGCTGTCCATAGGGTTGCACAGAGTCTGATATGACTGAAGCAACTTAGCATCCACGCCTGCTGTTTTTCTAGCAGCACACGCTGTGTATTAGATACTGACTGGACACAATGAAAGAGAAGAGTGAAAAAGCTGACTTAAAAGTCAACATTAAAAAACTAAGATCATGGCATCCTGTCCCATCACCTCATGGCAAATAGATGGGGAAACAATGAAAACAATGACAGACTTTATTTCCTTGGGCTCCAAAATCACTGCAGATGATGACTACAGCCATGAAATTAAAAGACACTTGCTTCTTGGAAGAAAAGTTATGACCAACATAGATAGCATATTAAAAAAGCAGAGACATTACTTTGCCAACAAAGATCCGTCTAGTCAAAGCCATGGTTTTTCCAGTAATCATGTATGGATGTGAGAGTTGGACTATAAAGAAAGCTGAGCGCCAAAGAATTGATACTTTTGAACTGTGGTGCAGGAGAATACTCTTGAGAGTCCCTTGGACTGCAAGGAGATCCAACCAGTCAATCCTAAAGGAAATCAGTCTTGAATATGCATTGGGAGGACTGATGCTGAAGCTGAAACTCCAATACTTTGGCTACCTGATGCAAAGAACTGACTCATTTGAAAAGACCCTGATGCTTGGAAAGATTGAAGGCAGGAGGAGAAGGGGACGACAGAAGATGAGATGGTTGGATGCAATCACTGACTCAATGAACATGAGTTGAGTAAACTCTGGGAGTTGGTGATGGACAGGAAAGAATGGCATGCTGCAGTCCATGGGGTCAAAGAGAGTTGGACATGACTGAGCGACTGAACTGAGCTGAACTGGACACTGACAGGACAACCCTGTAGAAAGGGGTTTCGGCCAGGGAAAGAATAGAAACCTGAAGGCCAGGCAGAGGGCTGCTGGATTATTACAGCAACCCAGGGAGAGGTGACTGCATGAGAGCAGTGGTAATGGAAAGAAATGGTTGAGTTTGAGACATTAGGCTTCCCAGATGGCTCAGCACATAAAGAATCTGCCTACAGTGCAAAAGACACCGGAGATCTGGGTTCTATCCCTGGGTTGGAAAGATCCCCTGGAGAAGGAAATGGCAACCCACTCCAGTATTTCTTGCCTGAAAAATCCCATGGTGGGCTAGAGTCCATGGGGTCACAAAGAGTCATACACGACTGTGACTAAGGGGAATCAGAAGAGACATTTGGTATTAAATTCAATTCACAGTAGGGATTAGGAAAGAGAAGATGAAAAAAAAATGGCACTAAGACCAGTTAAATATTTTAGCTGTATTAAATTATAATACTTATAGTCTTCTTTACAATTTCGAGTACAACTGTAAACTCATAATGGAGAAAATTTGGAGGAAATGGGAATCTTGCTTGAAACTAGATATAATATTTAACATATTAGCCACTTATATGATGTTGGCCATCAACCAATTGCAACAAATGCTAGAAAGGCCCCAGAGGTCTCCTTAACCCCAAGGGTGGAGGGGGCTGGAAGGGGGAGTGGGTCTGAGAAGGAGTTATAGGTGGTAGGAGGCTCAGCGTATAGCTATTTATCCTGCAGTAAGGAAACATTTCAAGATTCGGGAAAGGGTTGTAAACCGCTGGTTTATCATCCTTGCTTAATTAATTCCCTGTTATGGGCCCCATCTCTCTTAGTGTGAAAGTGTTTGTCACTCAGTCATGTCTGACTCTCTGTGATTCCATGGACTGTAGCCCACCAGGCTCCTCTATCTAGTCTTCCTCTGTCAAACAAGAAGACTGGAGTGGGCAGCCACTCCCTTCCCCAGGAGATCTTCCCACCCCAGGGGTGGAAACTGGGTCTCCCACATCATAGGCAGATTCTTTACCATCTGAGCCATCAGGGAAGATGTCTTTCTCAGAGTGAAGTCCAAAACTTTGCCATCATCTCCAGGGCCTGAACCATGCACCTCACCAGTCTCAGCTCTGCTCCAACCCTTCATCTTATCTCAGTTCCCCGACTCTTTAAGATTCCAAGCAGCAAAGCCTAGAATATTCAGTTGTCCAGTTTCCAGCTCACTCCTAGTTATCTTCCTGTTGCCTTATTGGATATAATATCTCAGAGAAGTTTCTCCTCATCTTCCATATCAAGTCAGGTTTCTTTCTTACATACAGACTCCCCTTCTCCTTCATAACTTTGAGACAATTGGAATTAAATAATTTGTTGGATAATTATTTGTTTCCTGTCTTCTACACTAAACTCACTAGGCTCCATAAGGGCAGAAATCAGACCACTGATGTTCACTGTCTTTTCCCCAAAGCCTCATAGACAGCTTGTGATCAAATCTCTATATAACGTAATAACTTAAAATACCTTCTTCAGCAGGAAAGGAATGGGGACAGTGCCTGTTTGCTTATGATTGTTGATAAAGGAAATGTTTGGGGCATTTACTTAGAAATGATCATTTATAGAACCCATACCATATGTGAAGCACTGACATCAGAACTTATTTTTATCTCATTTAAGTTTCACTATACTGAAGAGTAGATATTACTGTTCTGTCTTTTAGATGAGAATCCAGGCTTGGAGAAGTAAAAAAAATGGGCTCAGCATGACTCAGATAATAAGTGGCAGAATAGAGATACAACTTTTTCCCCACTACTGCTTCACAAACTTGATTATTGAATTTTCCCTGGTGTATGAAGGCATCATCATAATATCCAGCAGATAACAAATAAAAAGAGGGTTCAAAGATTTTGCCACAAGTTCTTCCAGTGAGAAGGGACAGCTGGTGGTAAGCCGTGAGGCCACCCCAAACAGCCATTCATAAAGAGGGCCCAGCATCGTGGTTCACAATACCACTGTATTCCAGTGAGTCACAGTAATTGATGTCCATAAAATGGTGACATTAACCCAACAAAAGACTCATTTCCTCTTGAGGAAATCTGTTTAATAAGGAAGTATGTGTATAATTTGAAAGGTTTTTGTTGAAATCAGCTATCTTTTTAATAGCTATCCAAGGAGCCTGTCTCTTCTGAAAACTTTCATCTCTGTTCAATCAAAAAGGCATTGCAGTGCTTCCAGACAAAACCAAACAATTTGGCTCGAAGTGTTTAGTCCTTTTCCAGAGCTAAAGGAGTCATAGAGATCCTGCAGGAGAAGGATCTAATCCATTGATAACCAATCTGATTAGAATGATTTTCCCAGTGAAACTGATGTGCATTGATTTATTCACAACCAATTAGAGCCCATTGCCTGGGGGAAATCTCCCTCATTCTGGCAGAAACGAACCTCTCAAAACAGATTGAAAAAAAGAAGAGAAATTGGTGTGACTAGTCTCCCCAATGATTATTAACTACTCACTTTACTGTTCTTTAATGGTTTCTTCCCTGGAATTTCTTGTTGTGTGTAGCTACAAGTTTACTTGATCTTCCCAGGTGGTGCTAGTGGCAAAGAACCTGCCTACCCAATGCAGGAGACATAAGAGTCATGGGTTTGATCTCTGGGTTGGGAAGATCCTCTGGAGGAGGGCATGACAGCCCACTCCAGTAATCCCACCTAATGTGTCTTTGGCTTCCCAGGTGCCTGTAGTGCTAAAGAACCTGCTTGCCAATGCAGGGGATTCGATCCCTGAGTTGGGAAGATCTTCTGGAGAAGGGAATGGCAACCCACTCCAGTATTGTTGCCTGGAGAATCCCATGGACAGAGGAGCCTGGCGGTCTATAGCCGATAGGGTCACAGGGAGTCGGACGTGTCTAAAGTGACTTAGCACGTACACACAGCTTTACTCACTTGGCAGTTTTTCCTAAACCTCTGATTTCTGATGGGCGCCTTGTTGCATTTTTTGAAATGCTGCTTTTAGCAACACAGATATATCATAAACTTCATATGGACATCATTTTCTTCAAATCATCTGTGAGAATGCAGCATTTAGACAAGATGCATGATGAGTTACTACAATGTCAGATATTACTGTGAGGAATATTTCCAGTGACCAGTGATTGTGTAGGTCAGGATTAATAGAGGATATAGAGATAACTTCTCTGTTATCATCCATCCTACACTCACGCCAACATAAACAGAGTGAGGAGTCTATGCCTTCTCAAAGCTCCATCTATGCCCACATACATAGGTGAAGAATTTTTCTAAAATTCTCAAAGAGGAAGAATTACCTTGTTCAGAAATCTTTTAAAAATATCTCATATATATATATGTATGTGTGTATATATATATATACACACATATATGTAAAGTATGCTTTCAATTATTCTGAACAAGAATTACCTTGTTCAGAAATCTTTTAAAAATATCTCATATATATATATATGTATGTGTGTATATATATATACACACATATATGTAAAGTATGCTTTCAATTACTTTATTTTGAACAACTGGCTATTCTTATAAAGAAGTTACTTTACCTTATAATTATCTCAATCAGTGCTAGATCTGGATATTCATAGAGCTTCTCTTATGGAATTAATAAAAAGCAAAAACAAACCAAAAAAATGGCACAAAATTAACACAATGGAACCAGAGATCAAATTGCCAACATCCGCTGGATCATTGAAAAAGCAAGAGCATTCCAGAAAAACATCTATTTCTGCATTATTGACTATGCCAAAGCCTTTGACTGTGTGGATCACGATAAACTGTGGAAAATTCTGAAAGAGATGGGAATACCAGACCACCTGACCTGCCTCTTGAGAAATCTGTACGGGTCAGGAAGCAACAGTTAGAATTGGACATGGAACAACACACTGGTTCCAAATAGAAAAAGGAGTACATCAAGGCTGTATATTGTCACCCTGCTTATTCAACTTATATGCAGAGTACATTATGAGAAACGCTGGGCTGGATGAAGTACAAGCTGGAATCAAGATTGCTGGGAGAAATATCAATACCCTCAGATATGCAGATGACACCACCCTCATGGCAGAAAGTGAAGAACTAAAGAGCCTCTTGATGAAAGTAAAAGAGGAGAGTGGAAAAGTTGGCTTAAAACTCAACATTCAGAAAACTAAGATCATGGCATCTGGTCCCATCACTTCATGGCAAATAGATGGGGAAACAGTAAAAGACTTTAGTTTTTGGGCTCCAAAATCACAGCAGATGGTGACTGCAGCCATGAAATTAAAATACTCTTACTCCTTGGAAGGAAGGTTATGACCAACCTAGACAGCATATTCAAAAGCAGAGACATTACTTTGTCAACAAAGGTCCATCTAGTCAAGGCTATGGTTTTTTCAGTAGTCATGTATGGATGTGAGAGTTGGGCTATAAAGAAAGCTGAGCACTGTAAGAACTGATGCTTTTGAACTGTGGTGTTGGAGAAGACTCTTGAAAGTCCCTTGGACTGCAAGGAGATCCAACCAGTCAATCCTAGAGGAGATCAGTCCTGGGTATTCATTGGAAGGACTGATGTTGAAGCTGAAACTCCAATATTTTGGCCACCTAATGCAAAGAGCTGACTCATTTGAAAAGACCCTGCTGCTGGGAAAGATTGAGGGCAGGAGGAGAAGGGGACGACAGAGGATGAGATGGTTGGATGGCATCACTGACTCAATAGACATGCGTCTGGGTAAACTCTGGGAGTTGGTGATGGGCAGGGAGGCCTGGTGTGCTGCAGTCCATGGGGTCACAAAGAGTTGGACACGACTGAGTGACTGAACTGAACGGAACTGAACTGAACTTGAGGGATATTCTCCCAACTGCATGTTAGATGTTGCCTCAAAAAAAAAAAAAAGAACGTTTTAAAAACTACTAAAAGAACTTCCCTGGTGATCTAGTGGTTAAGACCTTACCTTCCAATGCAGGGGGTGTAGGTTCAATCCCTGGTCGGGTAGCTAAGATCCTCATGCCTCACCACCAAAAATCCAAAACATAAAATGGGCAAGAATACTGGAGTGGGTAACCATTCCCTTCTCCAGGGGATCTTCCTGACCCAGGGATCGAACCCAAATTTCTTACATGGCAGGCAGATTCTTTACCATCTGAGCCACCAAGGAATGATTCTGAAAATGTCTCTGAAGATGGCAAAGATGCTTCTGAAGAGTCTGGATGATATCATTTCAAAAAATATGAGAGTGGATAAAATACTATCTCTACATTAAGATTATTCATATGCTGAAACTCTAAACATTATTATAAACAAACACTATATATAGACTACTTTTCTGTCTATAAATTTAAAGGTTTGTATATTTAGTTTGCCCCCTAAATTATTTTAGGGTTCTTTTCATAGGTAAAATGAATGATTACCCTATTTTGAAAGGAGGAATAAGTATCTTTTAAAAAACATGTTATATTCCCACTAATAGAGTGCCTGCAACATTATAATTGTTCCAAAAAATTAATTAATGCCTGAAATAATTAGACGTCAATGGTACATAAAAAAAGAGCCATCTGATATCCACAAACATGACAACCTCGTGACACCCTTGTCAACAGATTCACTTTGAGATTCCTGAGCCTAGTGAAATATGCAGACTATTTAAATGTAAGTGATATCGGAGGTCATCTAATCCAATCTCTTTATTTTACAGATGAGGAAATTACAGTCAGAGAAATTAAATGCCCTCCTGCAGAAGGCTTGGACATAGAACTCTGATCTTCCCATTAGATGATATTACTGTGTTGTTTTTCTTGTGTGGTTTATCCCGGTCTCTGGCTTATATTTCAAATTAAAAGCAAAGGAGCATCTTTTGCTTGAGAATGGATTCTGTTGAATAAGGCAAATACAAATTAATGAAGCCCTAAGAGCTGAGGGACTGAAAGAGAGAGGGAGAGCTTGTGATACACAAACTCTTGGACGTGACTTAGTGACTGAACAACAACAAATACTTATGTCAGTCTGGTACTATTGTATTTCTCTGTGCACAGACAAGGAAACTGAAGTTTGGAGAGGTGATATAATTTAACCAAGGTCAAGTACAACTAATAAGTAGCGGAGCTGAGTTTTCAACCCCAGCAGTCTGGCTCCCAGAGTTTGTGCTCTTAAATGTTACAACTTAATTCTACTGCTCAGTTTGTTAATTGCTATTTTTGCTCACTTTGTGGGCATGTCACCGTTGTACCTTTTTTAAAGTTAGCAAAGAATTTTCTCAATACTCTAACCTTACAGTTAAGGTTAGTGTCTACACGATGTAAACTATTTCCATTACTAAGTAAAATAACCTCTATTCTATAGAAAACCCCAAGACTAAGCTGGATCTTCCATAGGAAGGGCTGGCAAAATAGGCAAATGTGAAATTTCTCTAAACTCCCATGTAGTTTGTGGCATTGTGAATTTGTGGATTATTTGAGCACCAATTTTTTTTTTTTTTTTTTTAAGTAACAGGAATGACTTAAACAATAAAACATGACCTGGCATGAATTACAGTATCTGAATTAATTTCCCCAACTAGTGTGTTTGTGGGCCCAAGGTTGAAAGCAATTAGGTGTGAATTATTACACCATCTTCCATGCCCTAGACGGTTTTATGATGATTATAAAATTTTATTATTAATGGTTCACTGTTTTTGGAGGAGTTGTTAATTTAAACGTATATATTTATATTGTTAATTAATGAATAGAACAAAATAAGTTTGGTGAAATCTTTCTAGGGACAGGAAGTAATTGGGAAACAGAAAGGATATTGCCGACAGCAGTTGTGGAAGCTAAAGGCTAGTCCTGGAGAGAGGCAGCGTGTAGCAGTTCAGTCAAGCCTATAGAGCCACGTGGTATGTTAGACACATACTGTTCAACTTCTTTGTTTTAAAGACCAGGAAGAATAAGTGACTTGCCCAGGATCACACCTCTGATTAGTGGCAGAGTCAGGTCAGCTGCATCAAAGGCACTCAGGATTCTGGCTCCCAGTCCAATGCCTCTTATTTTCAACAACTGAGGAAGATCTGACTGAATATCTGGGAAGTGATGAATAGCATTATTAGAAACCAGAAGGAAAAAATCATAAAATTATAAAACAAGAGTTTCAGCTTAATCAGACTAATACAAGTGTCAAAATAACGCTTGGTTGTATGGAGAGAGAAGTATTGAAACAGAAGGAGGAGTCAGGAAGATTTGCTCAAAATTCCTATTGATAAGGTAGTTGAGGCTTCCAGGGTTGTGATATTGACATTGTGGAAAAGCCTAGGGGATAAATGCTCTCCTAAGAAAGCATTTTCTACATGTCGGGGCCACAACAGGGCACCTGAGTCACCCCAGAAGCCTGGTAGGTGATGACTGGTGTGAACCCCAGGAATAATCATATCTAATTTTCACCTGTGGAATTTCCTCCTTTTGCCATCTCTCATCCCCAAATGCTGTCTTCCTCCTGCTCACTGAAGGGTAAAAGTATTTTCTTGGACAAATTCAGTTAAAAAGAAGCAATTGGAAACCGATTGAATTTTTCCATAGGTTAGGCAAGAGAAAGGAAGTGTAGCACTTGGTAAATAAAGTTTCTTATCAAAGAAATTGGTGATAGAAGCAGCCATGCAGAACTGCTGATACATCAAGCCGAAGTCTATCTTTCTAAATAGTAATGCAGGGTCTCATTCCTGTTGGGATTCTCCAGGGGTTCTTAGGCAAGTGGCCAAAATGAATTGGACATTGAGAACATAGACTTGTTTTTCCTTCTCTTAGAACTCCAAATGGTTGCCAGGCAAAGCCATACTGAAAGCCGTTGTCAATTCAATCCAACCGAGCTGTGATTGACAATACTCTTTTAACTCAGCGCTTACCTGTTTCTGATTGAGTTGTTGCCTGGACTCCTGGAAGCATGATCTGGATCCTCACATGTACTGTTCTAGCTTTTGTTTTTGTTTTAATTTTTTTTTTTTATTAGTTGGAGGCTAATTACTTCACAACATTTCAGTGGGTTTTGTCATACATTGACATGAATCAGCCATGATCAGAGACAGAAACAGTTCATCAGAGAAGGAACACATTTTCTAGAATGGACATGCTTTACTTCAAGTTCAGTATCACATTCTGTTGCTGTTGGAAATAAACTCACTTGTTTGGGCCATGGCATCATCTACATTCCTTCTTTCTAGAAAGCCAAGGGGTTTCTCTTGGCCCATCTAAGTCAAACATAATGTTCTTTCCATACCATTAAATATAGTTTTCCACTGTGAATTTTATGAATATCTAAGGTAATTGAAAACAGAATAAATGACTCTATGAGGTAATGCCTATCTTCTACAATTCCATGAAAGAGATGACGTTGTTTGATGTCTCCATTTTTCCCCCAAGCACTCATACTTTTGATGACTGCTGACTCTATTGAGTGAAAAATACTATCCATAGAATCACATTTGAGTTTCAACACCTGAAACCTTAGTATCATGTCTAATATTCCAAAGGATAGCCTCTATTCACCCCTTCAAATAAAACCCCAACACTTCACATTTTCCAATACACAAAACTGCCAAAAACCCTGGAATCTTTGGATTTTTATCTTATTTTAGTAGTCTTTCATTTTTAACCAACATGGCCTGAAACCAGCTCCTATGATGACAAGACCTGATACTTGGCACTGAGGAAATGGATGGGCCTTTCTCTCTGAGTTCTAATTATTGCAGCTTAGTGCTGCTAACCCCACTCCAGTATTCTTGCTTGGAGAATCCCATGGACAGAGGAGCTGTCCATAGGGTCGCACAGAGTCGGACACGACTGAAGTGACTTAGCATGCATGCACGCACTGGAGAGGGAAATGGCAACCCACTCCAGTATTCTTGCCTGGAGAGTCCCGTGGACAGAGGAGCCTGGTGGGCTGCTGTCTATGGGGTCACACAGAGTCGGACACGACTGAAGTGACTTGGCAGCAGCAGCAGTGCTACTAACATGTTTTCTGCATGTCTTGACCTCCAGTAACCTCTTTAGCTCTGTCCTCAGTCTATTTCTTGAACTTAAATGTTTTAAAAACCAGATTTCACATAAGAGATAAAAGGGAAGATACTCACGCAGACAATGAAGAAAGAAATCTGTATTCTAGAGTTATGAATAAAACACACAATATATTACTGTAAATCTTAGGGAAAGGCTAAAAGCAGAGCAGAGGGGAGTGGCCTGTGAATTTGTATTAGCCACTGCCACCCCCCAGCTTACATGGCATTGTCTATTCTGCTTTCCATTTAAGGTTGCAATTCTTTTTTTTTAACTAATTTATTTTCAATTGAAGGATAATTGCTTTACAGTATTGTGTTGGATTCAACAAAACATTAATGTGTATCAGTCATAGGTTAACCCATGTCTTGCAATTCTTGAAAAATGTTTTATTTAAACTTTTCCCCACAGAATATATTCTAAGGAGAAAGGAGTCAACAAGAGAGAAAAGACCATATATGATCATAAAAAAAATTTAGAGCATTTAAAAAAAAAAAAAAACACATCTCCAGAAATAATCTGACCTTTTCCTAAGCCAGCTTTTACATACAGAGATCCTTCTTTTTATATGCTGTTTCAGTTACTGAATTATTAAACTACTGAATTACAATCTGTAGCTCATCTCTACATTCACCTACTCCCTCAAAGTAGAAGTTCAGCTGTGTGAAATGCTGAAAGTTGTTTTTCTAAAGTCTTCATTGAATTTGTTACAATGCTGCTTCTGTTTATTTTTTATGATTTGGTTTTGTCGTTGTTGTTGTTCCATGTGGGATCTTAACTCCCTGACCAGGGATCAAACCTGCACCCCCTGCATTGGAAGGCAACCACCAGGGAAATCCCTGAAAGTTACTGATAATGAAAGTACTATTCAGCCAGAGTAAATGTTGTAAAATTCAAATCTCATCGGGTTCTTACTCTCTGTGAAGCTTCCCATGACTCTCAATGGAAAAATCCAAATTTCTGAGCAGAGCATACGTGGTCACTCCATCCTCACCTCTTACATTCCTATCCTCCCACAGAGAACTCCAGACAGTCTCGCCAACTTGCTGGTCTCTTTTCTTCCTGCTGGCAGGAAGACTGCAGCAAAGCATCTCTCTCAGACCTAGAGGCAAAAAGCACTTGTTAAAAATAGCTGCATCCCATTAAGTCTCTTATCTCTAGGTTTTCATGAGAGATATCTGTATTTACCCTGTTTAAGCCACTGTATTTTGAAGTCTATTATTCGATCTTAGCCTAAACCCTAACTAATGGCAGACTTTTCCCCCACACCTTCTAGTTCCTCCGATTTCCAATGAGGCATGGCTGCTCCCAGGAGCCCTTCCCTGTTTCCTTATACAGGTTAGGTGTCTCTCCACAATGACTCCATCCCAGGGTGTATCACTTGTGTTAAAATTGTCCACTTGCTTGTCCATCTCCAACACTAACCTGCATTCAGAGATTGTGCCTTTGTATTCCAGCACCAACCACCAGGTCTGTGACACAGCAAACATTAAACTTGTTTTGAATTAACTCAATATCAAGGAACTCCATGTTATCAAGAGCCTATGAAAGTGATTGCAGGATGAGTGCCTTGAAAATCCCCATTTTTATTTACAGACAAATATAAATGGGGAGTTTTAGAGAGAATTAGTCCTCCTTGATCACCAGTTAAAAATTGGATCCATGTGTAATAAGCTACACAGTTGCATATCCAATATGATTTAGTTTCTGCATTCTTCCTCCATCCCACTTCCAAATATCTCAGCCCCTGGGACAAACTGAGTCTTACTACCATTAGATTTATTCCTTTGAACAAAGACAGGGTGTCTCTCAAAAAACTGCCAAATGCAAATATGTTAAGAGATATCAAACCATTAGCGCACATATGCACCTCCGTAGGGATTAAGTGATCGGAATGCATGCAGTCCTTGAAAAATGCATATTTCCAAAAGAAATGAGATGGAGAACTGGATGGTTTTGATAACATGAAAAATCGAAGAAAAGCAATATCTAAAGAGGGAGAATCTGCACCAAGGTCTATATGAGAAGTGTGTAGAGACAAAGGGCATCAAGAAGTACTGGTTCCTAAGAAGGCAAAGATGTGTCACAAGGATGAGGTAGTGGACTCTTGTCTAACACTCAGAAATGATTTGTCCGAGGAGACACACATGCTGACAAAATCAGAGAATTTATTGGGAAAGGGCATCTGGTTGGAGAGCAGGAAGGTAAGCGAACCCAGGAGAACGTCTCTACCATGTGGCTCAAAGTCTCAGGTTTTATGCTGATGGGATTAATTTAGGGGTTGTCTCTGGCCAGTCGTTCTGACTCAGGATCCTTCCTGATGGCACACATATCACTTGGCTAAGACAGATTCCAGCAGGAAGGATTCTGGGAGGTTAGTAGGACAAATGGACTAGCATCTCCACTTTCCTTTTGACCTTTCCTGAATTCTTCCAGTTCATATTTTCTTGTTAGCTTTGAGTTCCTATTTAGGCCCTCCTTTGTTAAAATAATGGGTGCAAGTGGCTGCTACCTTGCCTGGCCAGGGCAGAAGGGTTTGGCCAGTGTCTCTCCTGACAAAAGTGCCTGGAAAACAGCTTAGGAGCTAGTAAACCAACTTGTGTGCATGCTGTCGATTCAGTCGTGTCCCACTCTCCGCAACTCTCTGGACTGTAGCCCTTCAGGCTCCTCTGTCCATGGGAATTTTCCAGGAAAGTATACTGGAGTGGATTACCATGCCCTCCTCCAGGGGATCTTCCGAACCAAGAGATGGCACCCAAGGCTCTTATGTCTCCTGCATTGGCAGGCAGATTCTTTATCCTTAGCGCCTCCTGGAAAGCACAGACCAACTTGGTACACTGTATTCTTTGTCCTGATAGATTACATGATACACATAGGTTTCTGCTGTTATTTCCCTTGGGTACTCAAATGGTTGGATGATATTCACACAGCCTATATCCTATAGATTCTTTGCTCAACTGGTCCTGAAAGGGAATCTTCATTTTTATGCCCAAATAAGCATATTCTAGTGGCCTCCCCAGATCAAAGGGGGAAATCATTCAAGTCCCCGGTAAGAGAGAAAACCAGGCACATGTTATGATCCTTCCCAGGGAATCCTCTGGGGGCTTCTCTTGCTTCTGCCTTCCTGTGATGACCCTTTCAACAAGAACAGAAACTCACGCCAAACTTAATGCATTTTTATGACCAGAATTGAAACAAGAGTGGCAAATGTCTCTCATTCTTTTCTACTGGGTCATGACTGTAATCTCACGGCCCTGCTCAGATGTCAACCTCTTGACTGGAAGGGCAGGTAGATGATACCAGAGTTCATTCTTGTTCCATCTCCAATTTGTTCACCGCAAAGTGAAGGGGGGGCATCTCTATCATAAAGCAAGGCATGTGCTTCTTGTTTTGCATTTGGCTCCTGGTGGGTGTAGTAAATTGGACCGGATGGACTGCCCCAGGCTTTAATCTCTCCGTCAAGTTATTTCTAGAGCTTTGAGTCCTGTGTGCATGCACACACACACCAACATACACACCAACACACACACACACGCTCCCATAAGAACCATAAGCATATTCAGAAACTTCCCTGATGGTCCAGTGGTTAAGAATCCGTGCTTCCACTGAAGGGGGCATACGTACAATCCCTGATTGGGGAACTAAGACCCCACATGCTGTGTGATGTGACCAAAAAAAAAAAAAAAAAGCACAAGCATATTTAGCCACTGAGTATGCTATTTGTCAGCTACAGCTCTCCTAGGACTTAAAGTAAACAGCATTTCCAAGGAGCGTTTTATGTGTAACCTAAACTTAAATCTTATTCTGAAGAGTTAACTGCAGACATAATTTATCTAAAGTTGTTATATATGCCAGACATAATGCCACATCTTACTTATCTGAGAACAGGGATTGTGTAAGTCCATGAAATTGGTTAGTAGTTCCTTATTTCATATCAATTGGCACAGATATACTATACCTCTTTGGTGTTAAAGGTTGCAGTATTTAGGCTCTTAACTTTTCAAGGTCGCAAAACCACTTATAGAACGATGGGCACTTTCTCCAAAAGAAATACACATATCAAAAACAACCACGTTTCCCAAAAGATTTGGTATCACTCCTAGTCAAGTTTTGTCAACAATGACTTTACAGTTCAGTTTGAATTATTTCTTTTATCCTGAGATTTTACTGTTCTTGACATTATTTGAAAAAATATACAAATTTTATTAAATTAAAAATGCTTAGCACATAATTATGAATACATGAATCAAGAGAGACTAAATAAAAGGCTATAATCTGTATTATTATTTGTTATCAGACCATTACCTGAAGTAAGTGTAAATATAAGAAGTATAATAGATTTCCTCAAGTATGTTTTTGTGTTCTGAGTCAAAACAGAGTTTCTAACAGAGTGTTCAGGAAACTGTTAGAATCTTTTCCTCAGAGATCCCAATCTATTTCATTAAAAACATTTTAGTTTCTTGGGCATATATCTCAGGGACCTCTGTCACAGGGATCGCATTCCTTTGAGGACTCAGCATTGAGAGTGACTGCTAGACCCAGGGACCTTGGCTTTTCATTGCTCAGATATGCAAAAAACAGAAGACAAAAATACCTGGAATCACATTGTGAGCAAAACATCAGTATGCCCTGATGATTCCTGAAAACAAAAAGCCAAGCTAACCAAAATGTCTGGGCCTCCTTTCTCATTCACAGGACAAAGATTTACTGAGCGTCTCTTCAGCATAAGGTCCTAAGTTAGACCATCTATAGCACTTGCACTCTTGCAAATCCAAGCAGAATTCCCTGGTGAGCTTGGTCTGGTTGGCATCAGATGGGAATTACAGCCAAGTGAATTCTCCATATTGTAACCCTATTATCTCTCTCTCCTTCCATCTATCTCTCCTGTGCTGTGCATGGTTGGGCCTTATGGAAAGTTATCATTTGGATGCAAAACAATTATCCTAAAACAGTTAGCCAGAGTGGTCTGGACACACAGATTTATCTTCCCTCTCCTTCAGTGAAGAGCATCTATCTTCCATGACCTCTTGATTACTGAAGCCTTCAGAATATATTCTTTGGTCTGTGACACTGTGCTCAGTGCTGGGCTGAGCATTAAATATCACCCTCTATGATTAATTGGAAGTTAATTAAATCTATCACTGAAACAATGGGAAGGCAATGAGCTATGTAATCATTGCAATAGTAAATGAAATGATGTACAGGTCTCTCCATCTCGCTTATTGACAATGATGGAGGGGTGGCAGGCCTCGGATGCCTGGCGAGGCTTGCTGCCTGACCTCACAGGAGGCTCTAACTTGCACACAGCGCAGGGACAAGGCAACTAGAAGCGTGTTCCAACCACCTCTGCTGAATGAGGGAACGTCTCTTCCCAAGGCCTCTGAAATGTCCTTGTCAAGGTTCTGTCTTACGGAATCAGTGGAATGAGGTACGGGAATGTCTGAAAGAGCCATGCAAAATGCTGGTTGTTACCACGTCTGAACAGCTCAGAAGCCCTGACTTCAAACTCAGAGCTCCTTCATTGGCAATGAAGAGAATGCTTGTTGATTGAACAAAATTGCTTTTGCTTTTATTTACAACTTCAGAATTTTCAGTACTTTCACAGACCCAATGGCACCTTGTCCTTGTAAGATGAAAGAAACTGTTAGTTGCTCAGTCACGTTTGACACTTTGTGACCCCATGGACTGTAGCTTGCCAGGCTTCTCTGTCCGTGGAGTGCCCCAGGCGATAATATTGGAAGCGGTAGCCATTCTGCTTTCCAGGGTCAGCTCAACCCAGGGGTCAAACCTGGGTCTCCTGCATTGCAGGCAAATTCTTTACCTCTGAGCCACCAGGGCTGGAAGAACTATAAAACAGAGAGGTGAAGTGGTTTACCTGAGTTTGCATAGCCGGTTAGTGACAGAGGTGGGAGAAGCTAATGGGAAACTAACACGGCAGAGCAGAGCCTAGCCAAATCCTTAGCTTCTGTCTCCAAACGTGATTTATTTTGTGGATGTGAAGACACAGAAGACCATGACATTTGGGAAGGTATCCCTAAATTGCCAGACTACCAAGAGTCCCTTGGGATCCAGATTGGAATAGCTCAAGCTTTGATATGAAAATCAGTTTGCATGATAAGTTAAGTATCCAGATACTAATCTGCCTTAGTTTGCTTGGGCTGCCATAACAAAACACCATAGATTTGGTGGGGTTTTTTTTAACTTTTTATTTTATATTGGGTATAACTGATTAACAATGTTGTGATAGTTTCAGGTGACCAGCAAAGGGACCCAGCCACACATATACTGTATCCATTCTCCCCCAAACTCCCCTCCCATCCAGGCTGCCACATAACATTGAGCAGAGTTCCCTGTGCTATACAGTAGGACCTTGTTGGCTATTCTTTTTAAATATGGTAGTGTGGACATTTATTGGATACTTAGGGAGTTTGGGATGGACTTAGTGTATTAAACAACAGAAATTTATTCCTTACAGTTTTGGAGCCTGGAAATTCTAAATCAGGGTGCCAGCAGGATTTGTTCTAGGAAGAGCCCTCTTCCTGCCTAGCACACAGCTTCCTTCTCTCTGTGTCCTCACAAGAAACAGAGAGAGGGCGAGATCTCCCTTTTTTTTTTTCATAAGGCCGCAGTCTTATTAGATTAAGGCCCCACTCTTATGACCTTATTTAACTTTGCATGCCTGCTCAGTTATTTAGTCATGTCCGACTCTTTGTGACCTCATGGACTGTAGCCCACCAGGCTCCTCTGTCCATGGAATTTTCCAGGTGAGAATACTGGAATGAGTTTCCATGCCCTCCTCCAGAGGATCTCCCTGACCCTGGGATTGAACCCACACCTCTTATGTCTCCTGCATTGGCAGGCAAGTTCTTTATCTCCAGAGCCACCTGGGAAGCCTCCAAAATGGCTTCCCTGGTGCTCAAACAGTACAGAGTCTGCCTGCAACACAAGAGACCCAGGTTCAACCCCTGAGTTGGGAAGATCCCTTGGAGAAGGGACTAGCAACCCACTCCAGTATTCTTGCTTGAAGAACTCCATGGACAGGGGAGCCTGGCAGGTTACAGTTCATGGTATCATAGAGTCGGACATGACTGTGAACTAACACATGCCTCCAAAAGCTTGTCTCCAGGTGGTCACATTGGAGGGTTAGGGCTTCAACAAAGGGACATGATTCAGTCTATAGCATAATTTGAAAGTATATTTTAAAATTTATCATTCAGTAAGAATTACAAATTAGGATACTCTCTTAAAACTCTAGTCACCCAATATCTTAATTTCCATTTTTTCTAGATGTCACTAGATAAAATATTTTTTAATCCTCTGGATTAACTAGGAGTCTACCTTTTCTCTCCTTCATCTCAATGCCGCCTTCTGTCCTAATGGGGAAAGCTCCAAGTTCTCTCCTGTTTGAGGAGGCCTGGCTCTGGAGGAAGCCTGCCCCTACCTTCTCAAGTACACATTGGATATGAGAAGCACAAAGATAGTGATCAATGTGCCCTGGTCCTCATGGACCCAGGGGACCCTTAAAAAGCTAAGGTGCTATTTTGGAATCAATTGAAAACAAGTTAATGAAATGAAGATCCCTTATCACAGTATTGAAGTTTAATATTATCTAGTGGAAAGAGTTTCGGGTAAATTTCTTATCACTGGTAGCCAGAAGAGATATCCAACTCCAAGAGGCATTTTTCTTTCTCTTCCTCTCTCTTCTGCTAATGCACAATCAGGCCCATCTGCCCAACATCATCTAACTAAATATCAAGGGCTTTGGATCTGACTCCAATACTTGGTCCTGCTCCACCTCCCAGGAAACCACTGGCTTGCAGGTAACACAGTGGCCACACAGAAACCAAATCAGTCTGTACAAAAACAGGTTCTAGAGAAGCAGTGGTTGAGCTCACCCTACCTCAGGGCCTTTGCCTTTGTTCCCTCTGCTTAGAGAACCTTCCCCCTAAACACCAGGATAGTGGATAGCTCCTGTCCCTGCCTTCTTCAGGTTTTAATCAAATGATAGCTATCAAGTTCAGCTTTCTCCCACCATCCTACCAAAATAGTGCCTCCATTCAGCCTATCACCTTCTAATATCTTACCCTACTTTATTTTTCCTTTAAAATACTAATCACTACCCAAAATTATTTTATTTTTGTATTTACTTTCTATCCCCCCGCCCCCGCCCCGCCTTGAATATTAACTTAACAAAGTCATGGATTTTGCCTGTTCTGTATTCTGGAGCTTTGCACCTAGCATGGTACATACTAGGTGCTAGATGAATGAATGAATAGATTTAAGGGGCAAAGCCAAGGCCCATAAACAGGTCAACATCCCAAGGCCAAGCCATTCATGAAAGTAGAGAATGTGAGCTGAGTTCAGTTACAAGCTGTACATTTCAGGCTACTAATTTAACTTTTCTGGACCAACATTTACTTGTCTCCAGGGAGTGAAGTTTGAAATACATGTCTCCTTCCAGTCCTAACATTCTATACAGTATGATATAAGTTTTTAAATGATACTGTAACATGCAGCTGGTTGCAGGAGTCCTGGTCTTGAGTCTACCATGAGGCTCTGGGCATGAATAGTTGGAATAGATATTTCATGATTTTGTTTTACATTCCAAATGTTTATAAGTTGAAAGACCAGCTTGAGTTATCCCAATTTCCTCAACACAGTGATAACTAAAATTTGATGCATCTGTCTTTATCCTGAGTCTAATCCTGCATTTTCCCCTGATACAGACCTTCTTAGTCTTTTGTAAAAACAAAAAAACATGATTTCATTATAAACTAAGCAAATAGTTTCAATCTAAAATTTTCTTTGTGAAAAATAAATAGGATTGAAGATGAAAAAAAACTGAACAAAAAACTTCCCTGGAAATATTTTACTTGATGAAAAGGGCATCAGAATGATAAATATTGATGACACATTTTAGCTAAAAGAATATCTTTGACTAATAGAAAAGTATAATTATATTGCTGATGTCACTTCCGGTCATAATAACTTGGAGTATTATAGCCAAGAGAAGTTATTAAAATGATCGGAAAAGTTTTTGCTTGCTTATTTAAGCCTATTGACTTAAAGACTCTGGGCAAATGCACAAAATACTCATTTGAATTGCAAATTGAATCCATCAACTAAAGTTACGTATTTTTTAAGTTAAATCTGCAACCCCAAGCCATTAATTCATAAACAATCTTCTGTAGAGTATATGAATTAGCCCATCAAAAAGATAATGATATAACATTATTGAACAACATAAAATAACTTCCTTTTATTTTTCCATAATGTCTGAGTTCCAGGTTTCCTGGCTCTCTCATAATGCCTGATGGTGCCGCAGGGCAAATATGTGTGAATTGCAGTTGCAATATGAAAAGTGACTCTGGAAAAAGCGTGTTGGGGCTTTCAAGTTGATTCCCTGTCAATAGCCTCTATATCAAACCGCCTCAGTGTCTAGGTCAAGCTATGCTTTTCATAGATGCGGGCACTGTCA
This sequence comes from Cervus canadensis, assembly GCF_019320065.1. Taxonomy (NCBI): domain Eukaryota; kingdom Metazoa; phylum Chordata; class Mammalia; order Artiodactyla; family Cervidae; genus Cervus; species Cervus canadensis. Next base: position 35,487,316 of record NC_057411.1, read on the forward strand.
GGTCAACGCAAGATCTAAACACTGAGATGCATGTACTCTGTCTTTTAAATCAGTCCCAATAACAACCATGTTCTGGGAGAGAGGGGGGATGCATGAGGGAGGAGCTGATTTGATTTTACTTTATCATGAGTGTGTAGGATTCTCACAGCCTTTCACGTGAGAACTGATTCTAGGACTGATCTGTCTCTACACAGGAGAAGAACACCTCCAGTCTGCTCAGCCTTTTAGTTCTATGACAAGAGACTCAAAGACATTGGAGATGACAAAAGCATACAGAGTTAGAGAACTTATTATGTGAGCAAGCATGACGACTCCAAAGATAACCAGAGGGAAAATAGAGATGTTTGCCCAGGTCCAAAGGAAATCTTGAAGTTCTCAACAGTGAAACAGAATTTTGCTGTCTCTATACTCAATTCAATCAAAACAAAATTGCCCAGCTATTTGACATTGTGTAGCCTCTGAATTAAATAAAGGGGAAAAGGGAAGAAAATTGTTTTACATTTACATTGCATAGGGTGGAAATTCAAAACAGTCTGAATTCTTAGTTTTACAATGCATTTTTTATCTTGATGCTATGTCTAAAGTTGAATTCATTTTAAAAGAGTATATATATAATCGCTAGTTGTGTCTGACTCTTGCGACCCCATGGGCTGTATGTAGCCTGTCAGCCCCCTCTGTCGATGAGGTTTCTCAGGCAAGAAAACTGGAGTGGGTTGCCATTTCCTTCTCTAGAGGATCTTCCCAACCCAGGGATCAATCCCAAGTGGCAGATTCTTTACCACTGAGTCACCAGAGAAGTGAATCACTATGCAGTATAGCAGAAATTAACACAACATTGCAAACCAACTGTACTTCAATAAGATAATTTTTTAAGTTGAGTTCATTTTATGTCACAATAACCAAGTGAAAGCTGGTTTAATCAACATTTCTTTCTGTTTGATACAAAACAATTAACATGACTTGATTATTTGACCAGATTGACACAGATTAACATCAATTGATATAGCTATGATCTCCTATCTTGATTTATCTATTACTAAAATAAAGATAAGAAGTGATATTCACAGCTTCTCTCAGCTGTATAATATCCATGAGGCCTTCAATTGCTTTCAGCATTCATACTTTTCATAGACATTAGTTTTCTCAGATTAAGGCAAAAGAAGGTGATTAAGAGAAAGGACTTTGAAGTCAGCCAGATTTGAGTTCAAATACTATGCCACTAATTAAGGAAATAGCCTTGCACAAGCTACATATCCTGTTAGAGCCTCAGTTTCTTCCTCTTTAACATGGGATGATATAGCTACATCATCGCTTCTGTGAGAAACAATAGTAAGATCAGGCCAGCCAAACATGTAGCATGGTTCTGGGAGCCTAATAAAAGCTCAATAAACGTTGATTGTTTCAATTAAATAAAAAGCCTTTAAATGACAAAATCAAAGGAAAGTGTATCATTTTCAAGTATTATTTTATGTTTGTATTTCAATTTGAGAAGAGAAATAATGTTCAGAGAAATTTGCATTGACTATATAAATAGATTCTCATGGGAAGTTATTATCAAGAAATGAAAGAATGAAGATCTACAAAGTTTTACTTCTATGAAAACATCAGACAGTGAAAGATTTCTCAGTCTAACTTCAATCTCAATCAGAAAAAAAATTAAAAATGCCCAATTATGGGGAGTATGGAAGGGACAGATCTTCATATTTCCAAGGAAGTTAGCCAAGCATTAAAATGAAGACATTTTAAACTTCATAAAGTTCCTCTTCCCAGTAGCCAGTTGAACATTACTTTTAGCCTCTGCCATCAGGGTGATGCCAGACTAATGCCTGCAATGTAACAACTCCAGGTTTGTGAAATGGGTAGTTCTTATTTTGTGTTGTTTTGTTTTCTTATTTTGCTTTCCTACATGGTCATCAAATATGATCTCCTTGGGAATTTGTAAAGCTCACTATACCATCCAAGGCATTTCTTCCTAAGGACACGCTGCCTCCCTCCAGGCCCGCTGGCTTTTAACCCATTGTATCAGCAGTTATGGCATGTCAGTGCTAGGCATGCTCAATGGGTGAGTGGGAGAGCTGGTCATAGCTGAAAGCACCCTCAGTGACTCTTCATATAGATGTTTTCTGCAATGCTTAAAGTCAAAAAATAGAATATTTTACTTGATGAGCCTCTCACTTTATGGGACATGTTTTTAATACTCTGACCCTATCACTTTGCTTCTGAAATGAAGCCCGATGTAGACTTCCCTTACACTGTAGTGAAGCACATGGAGTAGGAAGACTGAGGTTCACATCCCAGCTCTCTGCATTGAAGGCATAGCTGTGGACATTGGGCATGTGATTCATCTCGCTGAGACTCAGTTTACTAAGATATTATATATGAAGTGCTTAGCAGAGAGCACAGAGCAAACACTGGAGAAATGTTTTTGTAACTACCATTACTACAACTGTATTTTAATTAATTTTTATTGGAGTATAGTCACTTTACAATGTTGTATTAGTTTCTACTATACAGCAAAGTGAGTCAGCTATATGTATACATATATACTCCCTCTTTTTTGGATTTCCTTCTCATTCTATTACTACTACTATTATTCCATCTAAAAAGGAAAGAACAAACTTGTCTGGCTCATTCATAAAGCTAGTTTCCAGTAAATTTCAAACGACTTACTTTTTTTCAGGTTGGTCTTAATTTAAAAGACTTGTCTTCATTGGTGGATTTGTGTCAATCTAGTTGGTAGATTGTATCAATATCAATACCCTGGTTGTGACTTTGCACTAGAAAGAAGGAAAATAAAGTTAGTCACTCAGTCATGTCCAACTCTTTGTGACCCCATGGACTATAGCCCACCAGGCTCCTCTGTCCATGGAATTCTCCAGGCAAGAATACTGGAGTAGGTTGCCATTTCCTTCTCTAGCGGATCTTCCCATCCCAGGAATCAAACCTGGGTCTCCCGCATTGCAGGTAGACTCTTTACCAACTGAGCCACTAGGGAAGGCAGATATAGCACTTCACTTTTGCAAAATGCCACCACGGAGAAAGCTGGGTAGGAGGTACATGGGATCTGTCTATATTATTTCTGATAACTGCATGTGAATCTACAATTATCTCAATAAACATTTCAATTAAAAAATAAAAGCAAAAGGTTCTTGTCATGGAGATAGTACTCAGATACTGGCCTGAGGAAGAACCAGATTTACTCTCAAATACCTCTTCGTAGCTTCATCACCATAATACCTAAGCATTCATGTGGATACCGTCTTTTCATCATAAATGAGAAGGTCATACTGTTGAACTGTAATCCATCCATTGATTTATGGTCCCAAGTTCCTCCAAGGATTTTCACAAATGCCTGTGATGTTTTCCAGTGCTGGACTTTGCATTTGGATCTGTGACTTAGATGACAGATGTGTGAAATCATATGTAGCCAGACAAATCCCAGGTGATAATACGTTTGAGGGGACTCAAGCAGTGATGGATTAAGGCCCAATCAACCAGATCAGCTAATCTGAGCCCTCTTCAGTGACACTGGCCCTGCTGCTTTAAAGGGGCATCCCCAAAAAAATTACTTTCCAGAAATAATACTTTATGTTCTGCATCTCATCCTATAGTTCTTCCTTTTTTACTGTAAATCCTGATTCCATTGGAGAAGCCCCGCATGTTTCTAGAGAATAGATTATTATGCCTGGGATTAACATCTGCCTCTATTGACATTTTAACTTTGCATTTAAAATCTCATATTCCAAGTAGTAATGGAATTACTAGGGTTGTCAGTTTGACTGATCCTTAACCATTTTTGAAAGTCTGACAAATGTAGAAGCTACAAAGCCAAGGACTTAATAATAACTTCTGAGATGCTAAAGGGTTCGCTCCAAAGAAACCCAACAACGCACATTCAAAAGATATACAAAATCCAAGATTCCCCAGGAAGAAGCTAATATAAGAAGTTGACCCTGAATCCTTTCCCAAGAGTAAACTTTATAATGCCATGAGTAGGCTTGCTTTCAAAATAGTTTATCTCACATATACTTTAATGGGAATAGGAAGGAGGCAAGAAAAGTCATACTTCAGCATAGCAGTAAAGGACTACAACACAAGATAAAGAGCTAAGCAAAAAGAAAAAGCAAAGAGAGTTTTGAGATCTTCCACAAAGACCCATCAAATGCCGTATGATCCATGCACCTCCAGGGTGCTCCACTTAATTTCATCAAAGGGAGGCTTCCACACTTTGCTATTCTGTCATTCCTCTGGGCCTCTTACCTGATTTTTGCTATGAAGACCAACTTTGGACAATATTTTTCTTTTCCACTGTTGATTGAAGTGCTTATCCAAAATAGTTCCCTGCCTCCACCACTGCATGCCAGCTGCGGGCCTCTAAAAAGGTCTGCCTGGCAGGCTCTGAAAAATGAAGATCACATTTGTAGCAAGGCTCTGATGTCATTTGTTATGTGACATAAGCTTGAGAAGCACATCAAAGAGCATTCCTATCCATGTCTTTGATCTGAACTTGTTTCCTTACCTGACTTTCATTTCTTCCCTGAAACCCCATTATGCTACTGTCCTTAGTGAAAGTGAAGTCGCTCAGTTGTGTCCGACTCTTTGCGACCCCATGGACTATAGCCTACCAGGCTCCTCAGTTCAAGGAATTTTCCAGGCAAGAGTACTGGAGTGGGTTGCCATTTCTTTCTCCAGGGGATCTTCCCAACCCAGGGATTGGACCCGGGTCTCCTGCACTGTGGGCAGACGCTTTACCATCTGAGCCACTTAGGCCATCTTAAAGATGACACTTCACCCCAGCACAGTATTCTAGTGGTTCACTCATCTAGAGCCCTTTTTAAAACAGATCTGCCTGTTTTAAATACAGTGATGTATTTTCTGAGACGAAATGCATTAACACAAACTTTGGGCAGGAGGTTTCAAAGAGTAGGACCTCACCCTCGCAACTGCATGGTGTCCCCTCTCCCCTCAGCCTACTCTTGTACTAAAACAAAACCAAAACATAAACAAAAAAACAGCCAATAATGTAGCAATGAAACTGAATTCTGGCCCATATTCCCAAGAGCAATCAGAGTGAACTAAATAGAAATCAAGCAAAGGCAAGGAGAGTATAAAACTTTCTCATCCATTTTGTCAATTTTGCTTCTATTTGCAGGACTCTGTATGGAGTGTGTATGAAGGCAGATGTCTGTATTCTTCTGAGATGGTATTAACAAAAACAAAGCAGTAACTGGGAGCAAGTGTAATCATGCGACGGGAACAAAGGTAAAATGTACAAGTCAAGTAAAATTATTCAGATTAAAAAAAATTTAGAGAAATTTCCTGGCAGTTCAGTGGTTAAGACATCATGTTTCCAATACAAGGGGTGTGGATTTGACCCCTGGTCGGGGAACTAAGATCCCACATGCTGTACAGTGAGGTCAAAAAAAATTTTTAACTCTTTTGTTTTTAATATTCTCTAATCCAAGGGTCTACAAACTATAGACCAAAGGCCAAATCCAGCCTGCCACCTCCTCCATGCCCATCAGTCTATCCATTGTCTATGGCTGCTTTTGTTTCATGGTGGAAGAATGAAGCAGTGATACCAGAGACAGAACGGCACATAGAACCTAAATGAGTTAGAGAAAAATTTTGTCAGTCGCTTACCTAATCTTTCAGATGGGAACTCATAGTATTTAGAAATTGAATTACATTTGCACATTTTTACAGTCTTTGAATAATTCCATATTAAAACCCACCAATTTCTACATTTTATATAGAAAAGAATGTGTGTGTGGGGGGTGTCATGTGTCCATGCACATATGGATGCCCTCAAACAAAATATAAAAGACACTTGCTAGGAGAGCTTCCTGAATACTCAGAGGTTTGGTGTTTCAGAGGGTCAGCTGTGAGATGATGCAAAGACTCTACTCAGAGCCAAGAGCTGGAAGACAGAGTGGCCATGACATCACCTGGGACAAGGCATTTAGCCTCCACTTTCTCACCTTTGGAATGGGAATCCTTACGCCTACCTCTTAGGGTTGTGGAAATCAAATGGAATTATCTCCGTGTGTAAAGCCTTTGTTAAGCCATAAATTACAAAAATCTAAGTTGTTGTTATTATGCAATATCCTGAAGGCTTGCCATATAAATGTGATATTCTGAGCAAGGGTGTCTCAGTCAACTGATTCATGCAGTCATCATTCTCCCTTAAGGTGAACTCCCTTCCTCCACGCCCTACAAGTTCCCTATATGCATCAAGGCACCATCTCAAAGAAAGCATCATTTAAAATTGAGACATCTGACTGTCGTACAGAGTGAAGTTAAGTCAGAAGGAGAAAAACAAATATCGTATATTAACCCATATATACAGAATCTAGAAAAATGGTACAGATGATATCATTTGCAAAACAGAAACAGAGGCACGGACATATAGAACAAACGTGTGGACACCAAGGGGAGAAAGCGGGTGATGAGATGAATTGGGAGGTTGGGATTGACGTACATACACATACACATCAAATATTAATCATTGACTAGTAAGAATCTACTATATAGCTCAAGGAACTTAACTCAGTACTCTGTGGTGGCCTAAATGGGAAGGAAATCCAGAAAAGAGAGGATATGGCTCTACGTATAGCTGATTCACTTTGCTGTTCAGTAGAAACTAACACAACATTGGAAAGCAACTATACTCCAATATCTCCTCAATAAAAATTAATTACAAATTAATCCTTAGTCCGAGACTAAGGACCACCACATGGGATGCTTGGTCCAAGTCCACATCTGGAGCAATTTCAAAGTAATCTTCCTCAAAGTTCGCCATTTTCTCCCACCCTCACTTGCAGTTCGTTCTTCAGTGTTTCAATATCTGACACGTCCTGCCTTAGCTGTTCGCAGCTTCCTTCGTACCTGTCCCTGCTCCCTCCCTCTCTCCCCACTGTCCCTGTTCAATCCCACCCCAGTCCCCTTTGATCCTTTTCTCATTTCTAATTCTGAAGGCCCTTTGAGAAAGGGGGAGGGGAGGGAAACAAAAGGTTAATTTTCTCCAGCCGGCCCAGGCCGACTTAATGTAACAGAAGGCAGCAAATTGTATTGATTTAGTGACATGCAACTGTCCAGAAAGAGCTATTTATACATTATTCAGGACAAACACTGTCATAATGGACAAACAGCAGCAGCATCTGGGATGTTAATGTCTACAAATAAGATTATTCTTTGAAAGGATTAGGATGAAGCATTTTGTGTAATTAGATTTCTCCGTTTCAGGAATGAATTGCCTTTTAGCAGTAAAAGCTGTCACTGAGGGAGCCATTAGCTCCTTATAACTGAATTAAATGCATAATTAGTGACATGATCACATTAGGATTTGTTTCATTTTTAACTAATCTGAGGGGGGAGGCGGGGGAGGGAGGAGGCTCGGGGAGCGGGAGGCGGTGCCATTTCCAGGTCACTGCGGCCCTTCCTCGACTGGGATAGGCCTCAGCTGGCGTGCTGAAGTTGGTAAAAGTCAGGCGTGTGTGAATCAGGGCCCGGGCCTCGCCACGGCGACGGCCGGGCTATTCATCACTGGGTGGTGGGTGACAGTGACGGATGGGCTGGGCCCGGGCCTGGCACTTCACCAGTGCAAGAATCATAGGAGCCAGCGAGCGGAATGACAGCTGGAGCGCCGTGTCAAGTGGTGGAGAGACCAGAGCTATTAATAATGTGTGCCACAGGATTTCGGGCGCGAGAAAACAATGATTTAGACATTGGTGAGAATAAAGATTTTACATTTAGTCCAGGGGTGGCTCTCCTCCTTGGCACTTTGGAGAAGAAATCGCTATGCAATCAGCACGTATGAAAATCAGGCAATGCATACATTAGCGTCTGGCCAGTGAGGGAGGGGTGGTAGGTTTCAATCCTTGCATTGGCTAGAGATGCTGGTAATCCCGTCCTCCTGCCATCTCTGCAAATGCCTTGAGGTAGCAGGAGGGAATGAGTCAGGAGACAATGAGGAGGCCTTTGCATCTGCTCACTCACTTGAGCCCTTCTGCTCTTCTTTGTTGAGAGTCCACTCCCCTCAGCACCGTTTTAGGTGCTGGAGGAGTGAAGAGGTGGGGGCATTGTCTTTACCCTTGGGGAACTTAAGGGAGCTGAAAGGGAGCTGGGACTCTGAGCTTGTATTGTTGGAAGGCACTGACATTTTCTTTGCTTGAACGGACCCCCAGTTTTGTTACTTGGTCTGAAAGTTAGGTTGAGAAGGAACAAGGGAAGAATAACAAAGGAGGCTTGGTAAGGATGATTCCATTCAAATCACTCAAAATTCAGCAAGACGTCCTAGGCAAGACTAGGGAACTATGACGTGGGAAGCGAGAATGGTCATTGAGCTTGTAGAGAAGCCACCTCCTGGCTGGGCCTGAACAGTCTGTTACTGGGGGCACTGGAAGTTTCTGGACATTAGCTTCCAGATAGCTTCGAGTCAAGACTGATGGGGGTTTCTCCAAGGAGCAGAGGAATGGAGAGCGATTTAAAAACTCCATTCCCTTCTTCCCCACCACTGGAGTCAACAGAATAACTTCATCTGAAGATCCATGATGACCGGGATTACCAGCCCAGGGTCACCTTTTGATAGAGTCCATCTTGAAGCCAAGAAATAAATTAGAGTCTGATGACTAGATGGGTACACTCGCAGATGTAAAGCCTGAGGACTATGATTAAGATGTGTTGCTACAGAAAGAAAGATTTTGACTCATGATTGGCAAAGATAGTTGTGAGAAAATGTCACTAATAACCATGATGATTCTGTAAGATGTCCTTTGTGACATCCTAAGGGATGGCTGGGTTCTGTTAAACTCTTGTTAACCTTTGCTGTCCCATATCAAATCCTCTTAACTCATGGCTCAGCAAACATCAGCAACAGAAAAAAGAAGCAGAGATCCTTATTCTTTAAAAGAGACCATTTTGATATAACTTAAAATTTTAAAAGAGACTTCTGTGAATTGCTTGAGAAAATAACCTTCATAATGTTATGCCTGGGAAATGTATGTTAAAATTCACATATAACCTTTATATATTGGTGAGCATTAAGAATTTCCTGTTCTTTGAGGCAAATATTGACCTTGACTTCACCTCGGTCAATATTTACCTCTTAGGTCAATAGATCTTGATGTTCACCTCAACAGAAGTCAATATCTACTTATTATCTCATTTCTATCTGTCAGGTAGCCGTGTGTAATCAGTAATGCGAATTTTCTTCCCTTATGCATTTCCTGAGGTTAAGATGGGATTAATTTTGGACCTTCTGCTTTCCATTTGCTAAATACCCTCTCCCCACAGGAGTTAATGGAAGTTTTGTATAGAATATTAACTATGTATTTTCATCTTCTTCCATTGCTTTGTCTCTGCCACCCATCCCAAATGAAGGTAATGTAAAATGTCATAGTATGAGAAACTCATTCATTTATTTAACAAGTATTTATTGTCCACCATATATTTGGCATCAAGATACATGCTGAGTATACAGTCAAGATATAGCTGGACATGATTCTTGCCCTCAAGAAGCTTACTGTCTAGTGCGTGCATGCATGCTAAGTCACTTCAGTCCTGTCTAATTTTGTGTGACCCTATGGACTGTAGCCCACAAGGCTCCTCTGTCCATGGGATTCTCCAGGCAAGAACACTGGGGTAGGGTACCATTCCCTTCTCCAGGGGATCTTCCCGACCCAGGGATCAAGCCCAGGTCTCTTACATCGCCTGCATTGGCAGGCGGGTTCTTACCACTGGTGCCACCTGGGAAGCCCATTATCAAGTGCAGTACTTACCAAATCCCAATTGTGGGTGCCAGACAGGCTGTAGGTGCATTCCCAGAAGATGCACAGAAAGCATTCATATACCCAACGGTGTGCTGAATGGACGTTTGAAGAAGGGAGAAAGAACGTCCCAATTTGTTGAATTTTCTGATTTTCATAGTGTGAATAGCCCAAGCAGCGTCAGTTTCCAGCAACCAGTATGAAGTTACTGATACAGAATGGGAAGATAAGCACAGGATCATGATTCCATCCACACGGGCTCCAGTACAGCCCAGCTGCTCTTCATCCAGGTGTACTCACTGTTAGCACATCTTTGGTTTAGTATTTGTACACCATTCTCCTCCTTCTCCCCCTCTGCCTCTTCCTTTTTCTTTTCTCTTTTTCTTAGTCTCTGCATAATATTTTTTTTTGGGGGGGGGGGGACAACTTTTTAAACACACATATTCCAAACCCCAAATCAATAAAGCTGCAGTGGAGATTCAGGATGCGTGAAAAATTCCACAGGTGATACTAAGGAACACTGGCCCAGTCTAGAAGACATCATACAATTTTACTTATTCAATTCTGAAATTCTGAGCCTCACGGATTCCATCTAGACCTTTATCAAAAGAGGAAGCAAATGAACTTCCCTGAATTCTTTCACCATGAGCTGACACCCTGGCCTTCTATCCACTTTTTATGGGAGTATAGTTGATTTGGGCTTCCCTGGTGGTGCAGCTGGTAAAGAATCCACCTGCAATGTGGGAGACCTGGGTTCAATTCCTGGGTTGGGAAGATCCCCTGGAGAAGGGCAACGGCTACCCACTCCAGTATTCTGGCCTGGAGAATTCTATGGACTGTATAGTCCGTGGGGTTGCAGAGAGTCAGACACAATTGAGTAACTTTCACTTACTCACTTAAAGTTATTTACAATTTCATGTTAGGTTCAGTTGCTGGCTTAAAAAAATATTCACAACCTAAAAATTGAGAGTTACATTTTATTTGCTGGGAGTTATTAGGACTTCGGGCCCGGGAGACAGTATCTCAAGTAACACTTAGAGAACTGCTCTGAGAAGGTGAGTGGAGGAGCCAGGTTATATAGAGGCTTTTCAACAATGGGTAGGTAGTCTGAACATCAAAAGATTATTGTTAATTAAAGAAAATCAGCTATCTCAAGTTAAGGAATTTAGCATGTTTCTGTGTGTGGGAAGATGCAAGAGTCTGGGCTTGCTGAAATAATGCTTTTGATTTGCACTTGGCTGTTTGGGGCCAGTATCCTGTGTTTTCATATCCTGAGTTTCCTTTCCTTAGGGCTGGCTGTAGGGAGTGGTTGTAGTGTGATGCCTGCTAGTGAGCTGGTATTTTTCTCCTTCCTGAGTTTCCTTAGGGTGCACAGGCTCACGCTGGAGGGCTGCAGTGTGATGACTGTCGTCTTTGCTTACTGATATGGCAGGAAATATTCCCATTCTCACAGGTGTACAGCGGAGTGAATCAGTTATACATATAAATACATCCACTCTTTTTTTTAAAGATTCTTTTCCCCTATAGGCCATTACAGAGCATTGAGTAGAGCTCCCTGTGCTATACCGTAGGTCCTTATCAATTATCTATTTTATATACAGGAGTGTGTATATGTTGTTCCCAATCTCCCAGTTATCCCTACCCCTCCTTATCCCCTTCCTTAATCATAGATTTGTTTCTACATTCATGACTCGACTCTGCTTATTGCACATGGTTTTAATGTTTGATTTTTCATAACCTAACCCTCGCCAGATCATTCTCCATAAAATCTAATTTTAACTTTTCCTTCTTCACTCTATTCATGTAGAAAAATTACTCCAAAAGGCTCTGCACCTAGCCAGCGTGACAAGACTCCAACTATAAACTGAAAGTAGTACATGAAGGAATAAGATATAGTCAGCTGTTTGAATGATCAAGAGTGCCTTTAAATCATTGATAAGAACTTAAGGATGGGCTTGGATGTTTTTAAGTCTTGTTCATTTACTCCTGGTAATGCTTTTGTAACTTCTGGATAAATTTAGCTGTTGAACTCTCTCTTAATTTATGTTTCAGTTAACATATCTGTTTACAAGACTGCTCCAACTGTAATTATAGTTATGAAACTGTAGTTATATGGCAGCCTGAATGGGAGGGGAGTTTGGAGGAGAATGGATGCATGTATATGTATGGCTGAATCCCTTTTGCTGTTCATCTGGAACTATCACAACATGGTTCATTAATTGGTTATATCCCAATACAAAATAAAGGGCTTTTCTTGTGGCAAAGGTGGTAAAGAATCCGCCTGCAATGCTGGAGACCTGGGTTTGACCCCTGGGTTGGGAAGATCCCCTGGAGAAAGGGAAAGGCTACCCACTCCAGTATTCTGGCCTGGAGAATTCCATGGACTACAGAGACCATAGGGTCACAAAGAGTTGGACACGACTGAGCAACTTTCACAATACAAAATGAAAAGCTTTAAAAAAGGAAATTGAACTGTAGACTTTCCCCATGAGAGCATTCAACCACAACCTAGTGATGGATACACTGTTTTGATGAAGCACTGGAATGAAGAGCAGTGCAGATCTGTAGCATCACTAGGCTGCCAGGTAGACGGGTCCTTGAACGGCAGGATCCAACCAGCGTTGTACTCATCTGACTTGCAGGAATGCCTCAGAGCAGCCCAGGTTTGAGGAAGGGTGGAGGTGTACTGTTCCAAAAGACTTGCCAGCAATCCACCTACTAGCTATGTCACCTCAGAAAAGTTGCTTAACTTCTTGAATCTCCATTTTTCATTAATAAAATAATAATAATATGCCTCTCATATTTTGTGAGGATTAAGTGAGATATAAATAAATCAACTAACATAATCTGATGAATGAAAGAACTGGGATAGATTTTATTTGTCTCCTCTCTGCCCACTACCACTGCATCCACCACTCACAGAATGATCACAGTGATGACAGTCTTTTATCTATATTTTAATGTATCACATATAACACACACACACATACACACACACAAATATACAAATATCCCTTCATAAAGTAGAAATTTTAAATGGAGAGGGCTTCCCAGGTGGCACTAGTGGTAAAGAACCCTCCTGCCAATGCAGGAGACATAAGAGACATGGGTTTGATCCTTGGGTTGTGAAGATGCTGTCGAGGAAAAAATGGCAACCCACTCCAGTATTCTTGCCTGGAGAATCCCCATGGACAGAGGAGCCTGGCGGGCTACATTCCATAGGGTTGCAAAGAGTCATACATGACTGAAGTGACCTAGCACAAAAATGGAGAGTGACGAAGAAATAATGGTGATAATGATGACAATGATTTTTTTTAAAAAAGGATGAGTAGAAAGGGGAGCTTATAGCAACAAAAAAACACCTGTTTGTCATTGGCAGAACAGATTCATCATTTGGTAAAATGTGTGTTGGAAAATTATCACAATAGTTAATCATTGAAATACTATTGGAAATAGAGTTCAAAATTTTTAGAAAAGTTTATTCTATCTGTTTACTTTCAAAAACCAAGATGATAGATATTTTCTCTAGGCGTAAAGATTATTATGGGCTTCCAGGAGGCACAGTGGTAAAGAATCCACCTGCCAATGCAGGAAATGCAAGAGATAAGAGTTCAATCCTTGGGTCAGGAAGATCCCCTGAAGTAGGAAATGGTAACCCACTCCAATATTCTTGCCTGGAAAATTCCATGGTTAAGGGAGCCCAGTGGTCTACAGTTCATGGGTCACAAAGAGTCAGACACAACTGAGCAACTGAGTACACACAAAGGTAGCTTTAGGAAAATTTAAATCTCTAGGAAACAACCCCCCCTAAAATTTCTCACTTAGCTTGGCTAACAATGGCCAGTTTTGAACACCAGCCAAATGAAGACATGGCAAGTCTTTTTCATCCTGGCATTTCCTAAGAGGAAGTACTAATATAGAAATGTAATTTTTGTGAATGAAACTTAGGTTCATTCAAAAACATCATCATATTATTTGTACTTTCCAGAAACAGTCTAATATATATGTACAGATGACCCTTGAACAAGCTAGGCATTTGAGACACTGACCCCCACATATTCAAAAATCCATGTACAACTTTTGACCCCCTAAAACTTAACTATTAATAGAATGCTATTGGCGAGAAGACTTACCTATAACATTAAAAGTAGATTAAGATATATTTTGTATATATACATATATTCTGTATTCCTAAGATAAAGAAAGGAAATGTTATTAAGAAAATCAAGCATGCGTGCTAAGTCTGACTCATTGCATAGCATACACACATGATTTTCTTAATAACATTTCCTTTTTCTAGCTTAATTTAAGAGTACAGAATATATATACAAAATATGTCTTTATCGACTTTTTACATTATAGGTAAGTCTTCTTATCAATAATATGTGCTTATTGGTAAAGATCTGCATATTATTGGACCCATGCAAGTTCAAACCCGTGTTGTTCAAGAGTCAACTGTATATTCACTTGGCATGGTTATGGCTGTTTAAAGCTCAATATTAAGCTTCAAACCAAGTTCTGCAAAGAAACCCTAAAGCCTGCATCTCCCACATGCCTCTCCTGTAGACCCCAAGAGGGCTTTGTTTTCACAGACTGTCAACAACTGAAGTGGTAAGGTGTTTACAGAAATGAGCCCAGCCTTGTAGGTGATCTGCTTCTGGTTTAGATGACTCGTTTCCACTCAGGAGGGACTCAGGTATTGTAGACAGTGCTGTGAACCAACCATTCTCCCTCCCTGGCCCGCTTCATTTACCTAGAGAGGTAAATAACAGGCACCACAGAAGTTCCCAGCTGCTTTTCACTGTCTTATTACTTTATTTTCCATCTCAGATGTACAATATAGAATTCAGTCAAAAGAAAAACAGCTTCCAGCGGCAACGATATTCATTTCCAATAGAGATCTGTTAAGTCCGACACAGTTAAAATGGCGATCATTTCAGTTTTAAACTGACTGTGACGAAAATCAATAGATCTCCTTCACCTCTGAAAAACTGGGTTCAGATCTGAATTTGCTCTCAAGTGAAATCAATTTGGTGGCCTCTTAACCCAGTGTCTGGGAACCACTGATCCCCATCACACAATCACCCTGTTGCTTTTATTCAGCCTGGTTGCCTTTACTCGAGAGAGACAAAGGATCATAGGTGAGAGAAAAGCCAAGATGGGGTTGAGAATGAAAGTTGACTTAGGAGAAATCTGACAGCCACGCCTCAGGTGACAGGAATGCTTCACAGGGTGGAGTTTTGATGAGAAGGACAAAGAAGGGCAGTACATTTCATATCTTGATGTCAGGATTCATATTTCTATATAAAGCTTCTCTCTCTTATGCTGATTCTGGATATGCTGCTGGTTTCCTTTTCTCATATGAAATTGAAATGAAATTGACACTTTAAAATTCACAATGAAAGTAAGACCAGGGAGATGTTCCTGGTGGCCCAGTGCCTGGAACTCCCAAGGCAGAGGAGACTGGGTTGTATCCATGGTCAGGAAACTAAATCCTCCAAGTTGCAACTAAAGACCCTGCATGGCACAACTAGAACCTGGTGCAGCCAAATAAATAAATATCAGTTCAGTTCAGTCACTCAGTCGTGTCTGACTCTTTGTGACCCCATGGACTGCAGCATGCCAGGCCTCCCTGTCAATCACCACTTCTCAGAGCTTGCTCAAACTCATGTCCATCGAGTCAGTGATGCCATCCAACCATCTCATCCTCTGTTGTCCCCTTCTCCTCCCGCCCTCAATCTTTCCCAGCATCAGGATCTTTTCTAATGAGTCAGCTCTTCACATTAGGTGGCCAAAGTATTGGAGTTTCAGCTTCAGCATCATCCTTCCAATGAATATTCAGGACTGATTTCCTTTAGGATTGACTGGTTGGATCTTCTTGCAGTCCAAGGGACTCTCAAGAGTCTTCTCCAACACCACAGTTCAAAAGCATCAGTTCTTCGGTGCACAACTTTCTTCACAGTCTAACTCTCACATCCATACGTGGCTACTGGAAAAACCATAGCTTTGACTAGATGGACCTTTGTTGACAAAGTAATGTCTCTGCTTTTTAATATGCTGTCTAGGTTGTTCATAGCTTTTCTTCCAAGGAGCAAGCATCTTTTAATTTCATGGCTGCAGTCACCATCTGCAGTGATTTTGGAGCCCCCAGAATTAAAGTCTGTCACTGTTTTCATTGTTTCCTCATCTATTTGCCTTGAAGTGATGGAACCAGATGCCATGATCTTAGTTTTCTGAATGTTGAGTTTTAAGCGAACTTTTTCACTCTCCTCTTTCACTTTCATCAAGAGGCTCCTTAGTTCTTCTTCGTTTTCTGCCATATGGGTGGTGTCATCTGAGCTTATTGATATTTCTCCCGGCAATCTTGATTCCAGCTTGTGCTTCATCCAGCCCAGCATTTCATATGGTGTACTCTGCATATAAGTTAAATAAGCAGGGTGACAATATGCAGCCTTGACGTACTCCTTTCCCAATTTAGAACCCGTCTGTTGCTCCATGTCCAATTCTAACTGTTGCTTCTTGACCTGCATAGAGATTTCTAAAAAACCCAGAGTCCCCTGTATCATAAATAACTCAATCCCCTAGACCATTAAATTGAAACACAATTTCCACCTCCTCATCTTTCAACACATAATAAACCATCATGGCCTCCATTAATAGGCCAGTAATGAACACCCCTAAAAAGTTCAGGTGACCTGGTATTCCCATCTCTTTAAGAATTTCCACAGTTTGTTGTGATCCACACAGTCAAAGGTTTTGGTGTAGTAAATAAAGCAGAAGTAGATGTTTTTTGGTACTCTCTTGCTTTTTCAACAATCCAACAAATGTTGGCAATTGGTTGACCAGATGTTGATCTCTGGTTCCTCTGCCTTTTCTTTTTTTTTTTTTTAGTTTTTTTTTTTTTTTTATTAGTTGGAGGCTAATTACTTTACAATATTGTAGTGGCTTTTGTCATATGATCATATTATCTATGGTGAAACAGATCCTCTGCCTTTTCTAAATCGAGCTTGAACATCTGGAAGTTCATATTAATAATAATAATAATAATGTAAGACTAGATATTGAAAGAAAAATTTTTTAAATCTATAGTTGCTATTTAGAATTTTATGTCTTCAAAAACCAAAAGGTTAAAACACAAGCAATATCCAAATTCAACCAGGTGTTCATGTGACAAACATGTTCTGACCTGATTTTTTGTTGTTGTTGTTGTTACTGACATGTTCAGAATAAAATATATAAAATATAAAGATGTCTATGGTAATTCTTTTTTTTTTTTGATGGAGTTATTGGCCATTATTACCGATGTAGAACATGTAGATATTTTCAATTAGGTCATTCTTTAAAATATTTTATTAATTTTGAAATTTGGGGATTCAGCTTTTCAGGACAGTAAAGAATTTAACTTTACTTCTTGTGAAAATTATGCTTTGGATCTATAGTCAATGGCTAAGCCAATAGAGATTATCTTTCTCTTTAATAATAATAAAATATGAACTGAAACATAGCTTTAATCCACTTTTTTTGCAATTCTTTCATTCATATACTTTAAGCATCACCATTATTGAATTTCTTTTACTGACTCAAAGTCACCAAAGTATTGTGTTGGCCAATAAAATTGTTTGGGTTCTTCCATACTATGTAACAGAAAACCCAGACAAACTTTTGGCCAACCCAGTGCTCTCTTGCCTCAGGGCCTTTCCCTGGGGCCCTCCATTCTTCTCCCTTCATCTTCACCTAACCAATACCTACTCCTTTCTTTTTCCATTGTAAATATATAATTGAATGATTGTTAGTAAATTTATGGAATTGTACAACCAGCACCAAAACAACTTTAGAACATTTTGATCATCTCAGAAGGATCCTTTGTACTAGTTTGCAGCCAACCTCCATTCCCAATCCCAGCTCCAGGCAACTGCTTGTGTGTTTTCCTTTGGGGGCTTTTCATACAAACAGAATCACACAATAAGCAGTCTTTTGTGTCTGACTTCTTTCATTGGAGTAATTCTGACTTCCTAGAATGAGTTGCAAAGTCTTCCTCCCCTTCTATTTTCTAGAAAATTTGTGATGGATCAATGTTATCTATTCTCTATATGTTTGATGAAATTCATCTGTGAAACCATCTGTGTCAGGACTATTTCCTTGTGGGAATATTTTTAGTATAATTCAATCTCTTTACCTTTTATAGGTCTATTCAAACTTTCTATCTTTTCATGAGTCAGTTTTGATAGCTTGTGTCTAAGAATTTGACCATTTCATCAAAGTTTTCTAATATTGGTATAAAGTTACTCATAGGATTCTCCTTTGATTCCTTTTATTTCTGCAAGGATACCAGTGATGTCCCCTTTTACATGCTTGATTATCTTTTTTTTTTAAATTTCTGTACTTTTGTAGACTTAACAAAATTTCTTTCCATTGTTGATTTCTAATTTAACTCCATTAGATCAGAGAACATATTTGATACAATTTTTATTTGTCAATTATACCTCAGTAAAGCTGGAAAACATGATGAGAATGACTCATCAAAGAATATCAATAAAGAGGTAGAAGTTATTTTTAAAAGAACCAGATGGAAATTTTATTTATTTAAGGTATGCACGTGATCCCCTGGAGATGGGAATGGCAACCCACTGCAGTGTTCTTGCCTGCAGAGTTCCATGAACAAGGGAGTCTCATGGGCTATATATAGTTCATGGAGTCGCAAAGAGTTGGACACAACTGAGCAATTAACACACACATACATGTGATAAGATAATATTTGCATACATTGTGAAATGATCAATTCAATCAAGTTAATTAACACATACATCACCTCACATTATAAGTTGTTGTTTTTTTTTTTAATCAGCATTGCAGATGGTAACTGCAGCCATGAAATCAGAAGATTTCTTGACAGGAAAGCTATGACAAACCTAGACAGTGTGTTGAAAAGCAGAGACATTGCTCTCTTGACAAAAGTCCATAAAGTCAAGATTATGATCTTCCCAGTGGTCATGTGCCATTGTGAGAGGTGGACTGTAAAGAAGGCAGAGCACCAAAGAATTGATGCCTTCGAACTATGGTACTAGAGAAGACTCCTGAGAGTCCCTTGGATAGCAAGGATATCAAATCAGTAAATCTTGAGGGAAATCAACCCTGAATACTCATTGGAAGGGTTGGAAGGAACTGATGCTGAAGCTCCAGTATTTTGGTCATCTGATGTGAAGATCCAACTCATTGAAAAAGTCCCTGAGGCTGGGAAAAATTGAGGACAGAAAGATAAGAGGGCATAAGAGGATGAAACTGCTGGATGTCATCACCAATGCAGTGGACATGAATTTGGACAAACTTCAGGAGATGGTGAGGAACACGGAGCTTGACATGCTGCACTCCATGGGGTCACAAAGAGTCAGACATGACTGGGTGACTGAACAGCAAGAAGGGGTGGGGGAAATGGGGAGATGTTTGTCAAAGGGTACAAACTTTCAGTTATAAAATGAATGAGCTCTGGGTATCTAATGTACAACATGGTTACTATAGTTAATAAGATTGTGATTTAATACTGCAATATGTACTTGAAATTTGCTTAAAAGGTAGAACTCTAGTGTTTCCTATAATTCTTTAAGCATAGTTTCCTTTACTTCTTTGAGCATATTTACAATAACAGAGGGCTATATTTACTAAGTCCAATACCTAGACACTCTCAGAGATGGTTTCTATTGACTGCTTTTTCCCCTTCTGTGAATACCACACTTTCCTGTTGCTGGGCCCATTTCATAATTATTTGGGGCGGGGGAACCTAGGCATTTTTGATAGAGTAGCTGCTCTGGATTCTGATTATTCCCATAGAGCTATGGTTTGATTAGTGACTAATACTGCAGAGCCTGTCTTCCCAGGAGTGTGCAGCTGAGTTTGTTATTGTTATTATTTAAAATTGTTTTTTATGTTTAAGCCTATCTTCCTAAAAGTTGTTCATCAATCAGCATAGCTTGGTCATCAGTCAATGTCTGATCAAAAGTTGAGCTTAAACACCTTGAGCCAGTAAAGTTTTCACTCTTCAGTAACAGAACTGTGTATGAGTTAGGGAATGTATTCAAAATTCAGTCAGTTTAACCTGCTTTTGCCTTTTGCTTGGTCTTCGCATGTTTCCTCAGAGCATGTTCTAGACCGCACTTGGAGTCAGGGACCAGTAGAGGGCTAGGTTTCCTCCAGTCTCTTTTGAGAATATGCGCTGCTTTTTACAAATATGCATCCTTCCAAACCACCAGGGATGAGGCAGAGCCTATTATGGCTACCTCATTTCCCCAGAACTCCATGCTGAATTTCTAGCTACTCTGCTAGTCAGTTTCTTAGCCATGATGTTGCTTAACCTGATGACAACCTCAAGGGAGCTGTAAAGCTGATCTTTTCCGATTGTTTGCCCCTGAGATTGTTACTGTCTACAACAACATTTATTAAACACTTTAAATTTTATACCATGGGTTTTAAAATATTTATTTATGTATTTGGCTGCACTGGGTCTTAGTTGCAGACACAGGATCTTTAATTGTGACATGCAAATTCTTAGTTGCGGCACATGGGACTGAGTTCCCTGACCAGGGATTGAACTCAAGTCCCCTGCATTGAAAGCATGGAGTCTTTAGCTACTGGACCACCAGGGAAGTACCTTTACTATGGATTTTTAAACTGTGCTCCATGGATCATCAAAGAAGGGCCTCATAGAATGTAGTTACAGACTGGAGAAGATGAAGTGAACTGATATCAGACCCCTTCTCTCTTTTCACCCCTACTTTTATGTATTAGAGTTTACCATATTTTTAATGGATCCATGGAAAAAACAAAAAGATTTAGAAACCACTGTGATGTATTATGTGAGTTAAACAGTTGCTTGCACGTATCTCAAACCCTTTATCATTTATACTGATGCTTTTCTCTAAAGAATTTATTTTCTATTTGATGGATTCATAAAATCCACTCAATTTGGCCCATTGTAGGTGAAAAGGCTAGCTGTCTCACTTTCTACATCTCCTTATTTTCTAGTAAGACAGAGCCTACCAGGATAGAGTTCCATAGCCTATAGTGTTATCACAAAACAATATTCCTCTATAGAAAACATAATGGGCAGGAGCTTAATAATTAAAATACTATAATTCTATTCTGTCTTTCACGTTGAAATGGTACAAGTAAAAGAGAGGATGATGTCTGTTTAAATCTAATTTTATCTCACTGCCCAGTGCCTTAAGAAAAGAAAAACAAGTCCCCCATTATTCTGATAATAAAGAATGTTCTCTTAATTCCCTATTGTTATGTACAAGATTTAGTGCTTACTCTTTAATTTCAGTGTCAGAATGTGAACTGTAATTAATTTTCATAAAATGGAAAGCAATAAAGTCAAATATATTAAATGCTGGCTGTAGAGGTTGAGATTGTATAATTTACAATTAGGGGTGGTGGGGAGGAAACAGCCCACACATTAAAGGAGTGATAATTCATCTTGACTTCAGCCTCAGAGATTGGGAGAGTGGTCAACATAGCGATCAAACAAAATCCCCAAATCTACAGGGGTGTTTGGAGCCTTCTCAAGAAAGCCTATCAAACTTGATGTCAGCACTCCCTATGCCAACATTTGGATTGTTTTTATTATCATTAATTAACAATAGTAATATGCATGGACCTAAATTACCACCTAATGAATCACCTAAAACCTTGCCTAGGCATTATTTGCAACAAACTATAGATAATAGACCATAATTCTATATCAACCATAAAAAAAGTCAGCTGCCTACTGATTAAAAATGCAGGTTGCCTTCATCTTATCATCAGAATTTCCATACAGAAATTCTGGGGAATATTTGTATGATGGTTATTTGCAAGTTTTAGGCCGTATACTAAAATAAAGGATGCGCTACACAAAATTATATATAAAACTTTTCTATCTGAAAAGAAAACCAAGTATGTTAATGTTGAAGAATTTAAAATGAGCATGATTTTCCATCTTTTGTCTTGTTGAGTTCAGAACATGCTTCCTAAAAAATGGTCATTCAGAGAGCAGAGAAAAACAATGGTCTCTCAGGTAAGCAGAAGCCTGTACTAGAAAGTCTTGGAGCAAATTTGGTGGCTCAGATGGTAAAGAATCTGCCTGTAATGCAGGAGACCTGGGTTTGATTCCTGAGTTGGGAAGATCCCCTGGAGGAGGGAATGGCAACCCACTCCAGTATTCTTGCCTGGAGAATTCCATGGATAGAGGGGCCTGGCAGGCTACAGTCCATGGGGTCGAAAAGAGTTGGACTTGATTTAGCAACTAAACAACAACAACAAATGAACAACAATGAAAGAATAAATGAAAGAATGAAGTGTTTATTGAAACAGATTATCAAAGGTCCAGGGGACAGGCCTCTGTCCTGTAACTCTTCAAACTCATCTCCTTCACACATGGGAGATGCTCACTAAATGTTTTTGATAATAATGATATTGAGGTATGTGACTTTCATGTCAAAAGCATTCAACATAGTTTAAAGTTATTAACAGCCTTTATTCAAAAGGAAGCTAATCTTTTTTCAAATTTTTACAAAGTAAGATAAATTTCATATGATTGCAGAGAAGTAAAGTATTTTTTTTCCATTTATTTTTATTAGTTGGAGGCTAATTACTTCACAACATTTCAGTGGGTTTTGTCATACATTGACATGAATCAGCCATGGAGTTACATGTATTCCCCACCCCAATCCCCCCTCCCACCTCCCTCTAGAAGTAAAGTATTAAACTGTATTATTAACATGTAATGAGAAGTTTGTCATTTCCTGTAAAGGAAAACTGTAAAGTTTCCAATAACCATTCTCTCCAATCTGCAAAACGGCCTTTGTCTTATGAATGGCCAAGTCCTATCTTCTGGAGGCCCACGTCAAAAGCTGTTTCAGTCGTAAGCTTTCAACCCTGGTGAACCAAGTCTCAGGGTAAGGCAAATACAGACTCACGTGGTAATACCTTTGTTGCAATGTTAGGAATAAGATGGCTAAAAGTGGCAAATTAAATACCATTTCATGAGAATGATCTGGTAGTAAAGGGTAAAGAGGTTGGTGGGGTGGTGTTCCCATTTTATACAACTCATGGCTCACAAACAAGAGAATAAAATCCCTACCACTCACCTTACCCAGGTCCTTCATTTTGCCCTTGAGCAGGTACTAGTGGGTTCAACACGGGTTCTATCCCTGGTTCAGAAAGATTCCCTGGAGAAGGAAATGGCAACCCACTCCAGTATTCTTACCTGAGAAATCCCATAGACAGAAGAGCCTTGCGGGCTACAGTCCATAGGGTCTCAAAAGAGTCAGACATGACTGAAGTGACTTAGCGTGCACGTACTAGTGGATCTTCATGATATAATTAAGGCTAGAAAACAAGCCCCAGGTGCCCACCTGGATATTATTTTGGCCTTTGATATGTACATTCTGTAATGAGGAAGAATCTTCTGACTACTCCCTCTCTACAAAGCAGAACATCCCCACTTTCTTTGTGCAAGTGTTATCTCACTTTCTTGAGAATCTCTCAAAGAGCAAGGCCGCTGAGCTGAATGAATGGATCCACAGACTCCACAGCAAAGCTATGATTTATCTTCCTTGAAATCCTCCAGCTTGGATACTCCTGGAAGCTAAGCCAAGAACTTTGGGAGCAGTTGTTGTTCAGCCACTCAGTCGTGTCCGACTCTTTGTGACCCCATGGACTGCTGCACGCCAAGCTTCCCTGGCCTTCACTTCTGCTCAAAGTCATATCCATGGAGTTGGTGATGCCATCCAACCATGTCATCCTCTGTCACTCCCTTCTCCTCCTGCCCTCAATCTTTCCCAACATCAGGGAGCACTGACCAAGTCTAAATAGCTTTAGAATATGTTGGACAATGCAAGGCTTTCTCTAGGACATTTAAAATCTCAGAGAGCCCATTTGATGAGAATCAGGCTACATCCTACTTTTAAACCCACCTAATCAAGCTTTTGTGTTTAGAAGTGTTTGGAAATATGACAGTTGGTTTGAGAATGTAGACTGAGCAGTGTTCTCACCCCTCCTTCATACTTTACTTGACGGACAGCTCTTCAACAGGGTTGTTGGCCCCAGGGCCAGTCGGGGAGAGGTGAGGGAGCAAGCAAGGGGGAGGGGAGGGGGCCAGGGCTGGACTCTGGAAGGCAGCCTCCAGTCTGCTTCAGTTTCTGCAGAATTTCCCAAACTCTCCGAAGCATCCCAGTCCTCCCCGTTAAAACCAGTCACCTCTGACATCCTGGCTGCTCTGTACTACACTGGCACCGAAGCACTTAACCTGCTGGATCTCCTTTCTCCAGACACCTGCCCAGCAGCAGACTAAACAAACAGGGATTCTCCACTGCGCAAAAGTTGGCTTCTTTCACTGGGTCTCCCATCTGTTAAAAAGCCATTGTCTGAGAAAGTGTTCAGCTAGGCGGGGAGTGGGAGCGATTGCATACTGAACTGCCCCCTTTTCCCCATAAAAAAAAAAGTTCTCGTTAGCATTTTCTTTTCTCCCCGGTCTTCATGGCCTGATTTATTCATTGGTTTCACCTCTTTTCCCCTCCCCCTTGGTTCGGGAGGAGAGCCTCCTTGTCTTCGGTTTCTCAGGGGTCATGTCTTTTCAGTCACCAGGACAATACCCGCTGCTGGCATCTGTTTCCAGACCCAATCAGCCATATTGTGAACACATCCTGCCAGAGAATTGTTCCTCATTTTGCTCGGCTTTGTTGCCAATTTCATGCCATGTATTGCTCCATGTTTTGTGCTTCATGAAGCTGTCACGGGCATAAAAGTGGCCTGACCAGGGTCATAGTAAAAGGGGTGGGAATGCAACATCCACCAAAATGTTGAGCAGGCCACCCACAGTCCCCACACGGACACACACCCACACAATCCCCACACTCACACACAGCCCCCACCCACTCACACTCCACACAAGCATGAAATACACACAACCCCCCCGCCATATGCAGGATTCGCACACATAAGACACACTCACACCCCCACACAACCCACACACTCACACCATATACACAGCCGCAGGCACACACATCTGGGGACCTCACACATTTTCTTTTCTCTCCCCAGGATTTAGTCGGCACCCTAGCAAGATACTTCATGCTTCTCCCGAGGGGTACAGGGTTTTATAAGGAACCAGAGAGTTTGAGTCCTTGAATGATTATAAGGAATATATTGGATACTGTGAAAGTTACAGGAAGAGTTCAGAAGTTTTTCTTTTCTTTCATTCTCGGGTATTTCTAATCACACATTAATAATCCTTCGATGTGCAATCTTAAATACAGAGCAGGAAGGGCTCTACAAGGCATATAAGACTACTCCAGACTAAAAGGCCAAAAAAAGAAGCATATTCACTTTCTGGAGACATCAGATTCTCATAAAGAACAACAACGTCTAAACATAAAGAAACATGTCCACAAAAGCATAAAAATTGAACCTTTTGGATTTGGGGGTGGGGTGGGGGAGGTGTCCATGAACCCCTCCCATCTGAGTCTCGGTTCTTGAGTATAGGAGTGTTCCGATTTATCAAGAGGCTCTTTGTAAACTGTGGATTAGCTCCGCCACAGTACAAAGGGCTAAACTCCCTTGCGAAGCTTTGCTGAAGCCTATCTTTCAGGAAGGAGGGGGGCTGGGGCTACCACGTCCGTCACCCGGAGCCACACCAATTGGTTTGAGCCTGACTGCTGGCCGGCGGCCAGCTGAGGGGAAGTCGCCTTTCTCCTTAGTGTCATCAGTTAAGGGACAGAGGGCGGGAACATGGAGAATGAAAAGTCAAAATCCTCCGGGTGAAAATTCCACTGAGGTTTTCTCGTTTTATTTCTACAGAGTTCTTTGCTTTTTTATTTCAAAAAAAAAATGTCTAGAGATTCTGTAGGTAACTTCTTTACAGTATATTATATCTATACTTACACTTTCCCCTGTTTCTATTCTAGCACCATGCCTTTTTCTACGAGGACATTTTTTGGATCATTCTTGGTTGATTGTGAATGCCGAAGAGTTTTAAAGAAGAGCTGATTCCCATGTGTGGACATAGGGAGTGGCCACCTACTGGGATAATTCTCCTCTGTCTCCCCTTTTCTAGCAAATACACACAGAGGCTTCTTCTGGTACTTAACAGCTCATCCTTGAAGTCCCCCCTCTAGAGTTATTAGCAACTATCTCCAAAAGGACACAGCAAAATACAAATTTGTAGCCACTGGGGCACAGTAAAATATGAAGTTTAGCATCCACATCCACTAATCATCACATGAGTGAGTAACAGACGTTCCCAACCAAAAACAACAAAGGATGAGTAAATTTTGATCAAGAGATTGAGGTGTAAAGAAGAGAGTTGGAAAACAAGAAGATGTGAGCCACAGGTGTTCTCTGGAAGTGAATCAGCATTTGCTTCTCTGTTCAGTTCAGTTCAGTCGCTCAGTCATATCCAACTCTTCATGACCCCATGAACTGCAGCACTCAAGACCTCCCTCTCCATCACCAACTCCCAGAGTCCACCCAAACCCATGTCCATTGAATCAGTGATGCCATCCAACCATCTCATCCTCTGTCATTCCCTTCCCCTCCTGCCCTCAATCTTTCCCAGCATCAGGGTCTTTTCAAATGAGTCAGCTCTTTACATCAGGTGACCAAAGTATTGGAGTTTCAGCTTCAACATCAGTCCTTCCATTGAACAGCCAGGAATGATCTCCTCTAGGATGGACTGGTTGGATCTCCTTGCAGTCCAAGGGACCCTGAAGAGTCTTCTCCAACACCATAGTTCAAAAGCATCAGTTCTTTGGCACTCAGCTTTCTTTATAGTCCAACTCTCACATCCATACATGACCACTGGAAAAACCATAGCCTTGACTAGATGGACCTTTGTTGGCAAAGTGTTGTCTCTGCTTTTTAATATGCTTCTCTGTAAACTATGTTTTTTTTCCAGTAGTCATGTACAGATGTGATAGTTGGACCATAAAGAAGCCTGAGAGCCAAAGAATTGATGGTGCTGGAGAAGACTCTTGAAAGTCCCATGGACAGCAAAGAGATCAAACCAGTCAATCCTAAAGGAGCTCAACCCTGAATATTCATTGAAAGGACTGATGCTGAAACTGAAGTTCCAATATTTTGGCCACCTGATGTGAACAGCTGACTCACTGGAAAAGACCCCAATCCTGGAAAAGATTGAGGGCAGGAAGAGAAGGGAACTATGAAGGAAGAGATGGTTGGATGGTATCACTGACTCGATGAACATGAATTTGAGCAGACTCCTAGAGATAGTGAAGGACAGGAAAGCCTGGTGTGCTGCAGTCCATGGGGACTCAAAGAGTTGGACATGACTTAGTGACCAAACAACAGCAACAAGGGAATTGTGAGTGGCAGAAGACTCCAAAGTCAAATGTATAAAAGGACCTGGTATACGGAAGAGAGGGGTGTGCAGGAAAGTTCAAATAAGAGATACATGGGAATTAAAGGATGGGAGAGTTAAGACAGTGGACATCAAGGTGTAAATCAGAGAGGGACCGGAGGAAAAATCTCCTTTGTGGGGCCCACAGGACTGGAGACTAAAGGAAGTAGACAGAATATTCCTTGGGTGACACCAGTTCAGAGAGAAAAGAAAACCACCTTAATCACCCAATATCCTAACCTAACTCCCAAGTACCTGGCCCTTGGCTTTTTGAATGACTTCATCATTTCTAACTTTTTCAAAGGCCTATTGAAATTCTAAATGCATCCAATGCTACCCGAGTCCAAACTGTGCTCTCTTTTCCTATCGTTTCGTGAATTTTCCTTTCTTCCCTAGCCCTATACTTTTATTTATGTTTAATAAGGACATTGAGCCAGCAGGACTTGTAAGAGGGCCGGAGCCAGCTTTGTGCTCTGTGTGAGCGTGTATGTGTGTGTTAAACAATTTCATGGACATCTGTCATGCACAGTTAACTTTGCATTGCTGCATTTTAAGTGGTGGGCCCAGGCTTGGCCGGCAGTGATAAAGTAGCTGGCAGTTTTCAAAAAGCCACAGGATAACAGAGCATGAATCATAAAACACACTACTGTGTAGCAATATCCAAGTTCATTCAATGCAATGAAACCATGCAGAGGTCCTTTATCCCCAGCTAATTATGTGGAAACTGCTAAGACAATAAAGCATCTGGTGGTCTTTCTTCCCCGTTTCAATTTTTCTCAATATTGTGACAGGGGAAAGTATTGTGCCTTTCCCAGGGTAGTTGCAGTGAAGAGGAGTAAAAGCAAGGGTCAGGGAAGAGCAAATAGATGAATTTATAACTTTCTTTTTATTTATTCCCTCCCCATTGTTTCTCTGGAAGTCTTCCTTCAGAGCTGTTTTTGGGGATCAGGATTCTCATTGCTCTCCGCTTGAATCCCCTTTTCTCCCTCTTTTAAACAACAACAACAAAAAATACCACCCAAACCGCCAGACCTTCCAGGACTCCCTGTGGCCCATGGGGCTTTCTCTGCTGTGGGCATCTAGGAATTTCAGTCTAAGATTTACAGTCACTCTCCAGACTCAGGTTGAGGAAAGTGTTCACACTTCCACAGATGAAACTACCGTGTGATTTCCTTTTTATAAAGAGGTGAAGAGAATGGTCCCTGTGATTGAGGTTTTCCCAGAGAAGGTTCCCTGTAATTGCCTTGCATGTGGTTCTTTCTGCCCTTCTCTGGAAAGCACACGTAAATGCCATGCGTTGCACTCCTGGGGTTTGGATGAAAGCCCCTTTATAGCTGAGCGCTGTGTGATCAGACCCAGGCTGATTCTGATGAGGTGACTAATTGGTACCACTAGCTTAAAAAGCTAATCAGTTAATTAGATTAACTTCATTCCTGTTTGCACAGGGCTTTGAAGAGGGAAACTCTCCAGGAGCCCTAAGCATCTCTGAATTGAGAACCAGTGCAGCTCCAGGCTGGATACAAGCTTCCCCCTAGAACGACATGAGTCTATTGTGGTGATAGTCTTGTTTTTTTTTAATTCCCCAGCTACCTCCCAGTCTTTCTCAAAAGTCAAATTAAAATGACATACTATGCCTGTAGTATCTTCTGGTGCAACATTTTTAGTCATTATAAATCTAAATTCCACTTAAATCATCATGAATATTTCTGTTTTCCTGCTTTCTCTGAGTATTATTATAACATCCAAGTCATCTTTTTTTTTTTTTTTCTTTTTTTTTTTTTTGGATTTTCTGCAAGCTGTAATGTTATAACCCTTTTCCCTTGCTTCACTGGTTTTATTTATTTTTTTTTTTAATTTTTTTATTAGTTGGAGGCTAATTACTTCACAACATTTCAGTGGGTTTTGTCATACATTGATATGAATCAGCCATAAGTCATCTTAATGCCAACTTAAGAATCAAGTTAGATTTTTTTATACCTAAAGACAGAAATGACTGCAAGAAAATCTGGCAGTGCTATAAGAATTCATTTTGGATTGCTTAATTATTTTTGTTGTTTAGTCACTAAGTTGTGCCCAACTCTTTTGCGACTCCATGGACTGTAACAAGTCAGACTGCTCTGTCCAAGGGATTTCCCAGGCAAGAATACTGAGTGAGTTGCCATTCCCTCCTCCAAGGGATCTTCCCAACCCAGGGATTGAATCCACATCTCCTGAATTAGCAGGTGGATGCTTTATGGCTGAGCTGCCAGGGAAACACTTACTTAATTATATCACACCTCAAAAATGCAATGTGGCCCAGGGTCATGGTATTATTGGGTTTTTTTTGTGGAGTTTTAGCATTAAGTAAATTTTGTATGCACCATCCATGCTCTCTTTATCCACCTATCCACCTATCCCTCTACCTATCCAACTATCCATGTGTAGCATCCATCATCTCCTGTGTTCAAACAAACTTTGAACAAGACTCGAAAGTAATGCTCAGGAGATAAAAAGATACTGAAGGCAGAGTACAACCCTCAGGGAACTTTTAATCTAGGACACATGCTATCAACTCTGGATAAAGAACCTAAGAGTAAAGCAATGAAAGAAATGATTGACATGGTAGATTTTGAACTGAATCTTAGTGTTTTTCTGGTGGAGATGGAAAAAAGGACAAACCCTTCGTGAAAGAAACAATATAAACAAAAGTTCTGACAAGAGGGGGTGCATGGCACATCCAATCCCTAGAGAACAATCCGATGTGGCCAAGGTATGTGCACGCACGGAAGTGAGAAATGGGGCTAGAAAAACAGATAGGACCAGATTATGAATAGCATTTCTCAGGATTGTGAGTGTGTGTGTATGTGTGTTAGTTTTTCTGAGCAAGAAAGTTACGTGGAAGGAATCAGCCAAGGAAATCAGCAATGGGAAGACCAGTGAAGACATTCTGAGACTGTCCTTTAAAAGGCAACTAAAGAAGCAAACCAAAGTGGTGGCAAAAGGTAATGATACAGAAAGGAAAGTAAAAAAACCCATCCAATATCCATGAGCTTTCAGGATGAAAAGAATTTTTAAGGGCAGAATACAAATCAAGACATATAGTTTAATCACATAAAATCACATTTTGTATTTATGACTTTATATCATCTCTAGGGGGTAGGTTTAAAAGTGTTTGCTTAGAACTTCTGTGACTTATTT
Source organism: Cervus canadensis (assembly GCF_019320065.1). NCBI lineage: Eukaryota > Metazoa > Chordata > Mammalia > Artiodactyla > Cervidae > Cervus > Cervus canadensis. Next base: position 35,517,649 of record NC_057411.1, read on the forward strand.
TTCTCAGTAATGACTAGGTATCTCATGTCAAATAAAATATCTTAAATTTTGTCCACCAATGTGAGGACAGTAGCAGCCCTAAAGAAAAAACTTAAAAAATAATTCAGGTCACGTGATTGTCACACTAAAACAAACAAAAGAAAGTGTTGAAACTCAAGGTAGTGTAGTGGAAGAACATCACAGGAATGAAAGGTTAGACTTCTTGAGTTTTGATTGCAACTTCACAATATAACTAAGTACAATTCTGGGCACATGCTTAGCTTCTCTGACTCTCTGCTCTCTCATCTGTAGAAAAGGGTAATAATAGTACCTGCCTTACAAGTGCTAACATGTTCTCATTATGATGAAAGGAGTGGGTGTGAGTACAGTGCCTCAGACACGGCAGACACTCAAAGAATGTTAATATTAACTCCCTCACCACCCAAAGTCAGAACCTAGCAGAGTGTCCAAAAGAAGATACAGACAGACAATCACAATGCAGGTTCTCATTATCCAGTCCACCTGTCCTTGGGAGACCTAGACCCTAGACTGCTCAGGGAAGACAGATAGTACCAACCACTCTTTCCTAGTCTGTAAGCACATGGCATCCTTGCTTCCAACACACCACCTCAGCCTCCCTCTTTTCAGCAGTCAGCATTGAGTTCTCAGCTGTGTGCAGGCTTGGGGAGGGATAGACCTTATTTCCAAATAAGATCACATTCTGAGGTTATTGGACATAAATATGGAGGGGGTGCTAAGCAACCCACTACTGTGTTTTAAATCAAATTAATTACTATGTCATCTGAAAGCACCTAAAAGAAATGACACCCCTGTAGCAATGAGCACACCTAATGCCCAGATCTTGGTTTCTAATACCATTCTCCAATGAAAGAAAGCAGGGCTTCTTAGAGAGATGACTGATGCTAGGACTGGGATCAGAAGCACACAAGATCTTGAAACACCTCATAGAGCCAGAAAGTAAGAAAGTGTTCACACACATATACACACACAGAGATGGGAATATGTCAAAGGAGCATATGTCAAAGGAGCAGATGAGCCATCTAGCCGTCCAACCAGCCCACAGAATTATGAGAAAGAATAAGTCACATTGTCTTAAGCCACTAAGTTTTGGGGGTGCTCTGTGTTACAGCAATAGATAACAAAGATAAACTTCTCTTCTTAAACTAGTGAAGATGTGTTTTTAAAATGTTAATGCTGTTAAGAGTACATTAAGATATGACCAGACAAAATTAAAATTTTCTAGCAAAAAAAATTAAAGGAGTATAGGAGCGACTGAAAGAGTTCTCAATGGCCAAACCTGGAACAAACTCAACACAATAAATTAAGTGGCATTAAATTGTAGCACAAAGTGTTAAGTAAATATCTACGAGTCCACAGTGATATTAAGATTGAATGAATTGGCAAATAGTGGATAAGACAAATCTCCATTGCAGAACTCCAAATAATTTATGTAGATATCTCCTTATGTAAGCTACACAGTGACTTCTTTCCCAAGTGTACGGTATGGAAACGGGGTAAAAAGAGTAATTTCCAGTGGAGAAAACTGGCAAACATTACGGTAATCAAGTAACCAAAGTCAACATAAACAGTCATAAATCATGTTGACCATATGTATTCTTGATAGGATGCAATAAAAACAGCACGTTACTTTTCTTGAAATGAAAAAAAATTTACAGCACAAAGCTTAAAATGTCTTCTTGGTTGACAGGATGCGAGCTCTTTGGATCAACAGGCTGAAGAGGAGTAAGACATCACTCCCCCATGTAACACAAGAGGAAAGCTTAAAGGGTGGCCATCAGCTCTCTGGGGGCTTCCCTGGTGGCTCAGAGGTTAAAGTGTCTGCCTCCAATGCAGGAGACCCGGGTTCGATCCCTGGGTCGGGAAGATCCCCTGGAGAAGGAAATGGCAACCCACTCCAGTATTCTTGCCTGGAGAATCACATGGACGGAGGAGCCTGGTAGGCTACAATCCATGGGGTCGCAAAAAGTCAGACACGACTGAGTGACTTCACTTCACTTCACTTCATCAGCTCTCTAATGGTGATGGCTTCTGTGAGTTATTACAGAAGGAGACCCAGGTATCTTAAAATGTAAGTTAGAAAAGAGTTATTTGGAACTTCCCTAGTGGTTAAGAATCTTCCTTGTAATGCAGGAGATGCAGGTTCCATCCCTGGTAAGGGAGCTAAGATTTCACAAGCCTCGGGACATGTACTGCAAGTACTGAGCCCACGAGCCACAAACTACAGAGCCCATGCTCGCTGGAGCCCACACGCCCCAAAGGAAGATCCTGTGTGCCTCGACTAAGACCCAGTGCAGCCAAAGATAAAAATAAACAAATAAAATGAATATTTAATAAAAAGAAATGAGTTATTTAAACACTTCATTTTGGACAGAAAAGGAACAAGTTCAGAAAGAACCAGTGACTTGCTCAATACAATTTCATGGCAGCAGAGCATGCAGGTACCCCACCTCAAGGTGTCAAAGCCATGATCTACTGAAGGTTATGTATTAAACACAGGTTATCAGAGGGAGGAGCACATTCAAGTCTGCTTTTCTGTCTTTCACTGAATTCATCTTTTTAAACTTACCTTCATCATTGTGCTTTAGTGAACTCTAGGCGTGCATATGGATGTGTAAGTGTGTGTATGAACACAAGGATGTATGACTAAATTAGTAAGAAGCATATGCATGTTGCCTCTACTTTTCTACTTTTCTCATTTTTTTCCAATGAGTTTAGCTTCCACCTCCACCACTCTTCACCCTATAGCTTGATGACTAATCCCTAAGTAACAAACCTACCAGGCTTTTCTCCATCGCATTCTCCCTGACTCTTCCAGGGCATTTGTTCCTGTTGATCATTTTTGAAACTCTTGGTTCATGGTTATCATGACACTAAACCCTCCACACACTCTCTTTCTGTCTTTACTCTTCCTCCTTCTCCATGATCACTCCTCTTCCTGTTCTTTAAATGTGAGTGTTCCACCCTTAGCCCTGGTCAGACTTATCTTCCATAGCAATATCTGAGTTAAATTACTGGATCTTCTCAACAGCAGCTCCTTCAAGCCTTTCACCGGCAAGTAGTGCCATCCTTCCTTTCTTTCTCTACTAAAACTCTACTTATTTTTTCAAGACAGTTAAAACACCATGAAACTGGTCTTCTTTATTGATATCACCAATCCTGCTTTCTTACATGCTATTGGAACATAAGAAGGCTGTCTACAGTAGTGGTTGAGTGTGGGCTCAGGAGTTAAATTGCCTGCTTTTGACTCTTTCATGATTACACCTCAACTTCTTCTTCTGTAAAATAGGAAAAATAAGTGACTTCTCTGGTGGTCCAGTGGCTAAGACTCCACATTCCCAATGCAAGGGGCCTGAGTTTGATCCCTGGTCAGGGAACTAGACCCTGCATGCTGCAACTAGGAGTTCACATGGTACAACTGAAATATCCCACATGCCATGATAAAAATCTAAGATCCTGCGTGGTGCAACTAAGAGCTGGGACAACCAAATAACATAAATAAATATTAAAAATAAAATAAATAAAAATAATTCTTTAAAAATGGGAAAATAGCAATACTGATCTCTTATAGTACAGTGAGGATTAAAAGAGTTGCTATATGTAAGAAATCTACAATAGTATGTTAAGACATACTTAGTTCTCAGAGAGATGGATGAATCTAGAGCCTATTACATAGAGTTGAAGTAAGTTAGAAAGAGAAAAACAAATATCGTATACTAATGCATATACACGGAATCTAGAAAAATGGTATTGAGGAACTTATCTGCAGAGCAGCAATGGAGATACAAATGTAGAGAACAGACTTCTGGACATGGCTGTGGGCGGGGGAGATGGAAGGAGAGGGTGGGATGTATAGAGAGAGAAAAATGGAAATATACATCACCATATGTAAAACAGAGAGCCAATGGGAATTTTCTGTATGGCACAGGGAACTCAAACTGGGGCTCATTAACAACCTAGAGGGGTGGGATGGAGAGGGAGGTGGGAGGGACTTTCAAGTGGGACAGGACTTGGGTAAACCTGTGGCTGATTCTTATTGATGTTTGTTAGAAACCAACACAATACTGTAAAGTAATTATCCTTCAATTAAAAATAAATAAATTTTTTAAGTTATTGTAGCATGTTACCATATTGAATTAAAATATTTATTTACCTGTCTAACTCTTAATAGCATATGAGAACCTCAGGAGTGGAAGCAGGTCCCATTCAACTTTCTATTACCAAACCTCTACAGAGCACAGTATGTAAATCGTTGATCACACTTAGGTGGGAATAAGTGAGGAATGAAATAAAGTGATATTGATCTGAGAGTATCCTTCAGTTCTCCTGACGAGGCAAAAGTGTGATTCTCCTAAAACAGACTGAAAAACTACCAAACATAGAATATATAAATAGTAAACTACTTGAAGAGCTGTCAGTCAGTCAGTCAGTTCAGTCACTCAGTCATTTCTAACTCTTTGCAACCCCACGAACCACAGCACACCAGGCCTCCCTGTCCATCACCAACTCCCGGAGTCCACCCAAACCCATGTCCATCGAGTCAGTGATGCCATCCAACCATCTCATCCCCTGTCGTCCCCTTCTCCTGCTGTCTTCAATCTTTCCCAACATCACGGTCTTTTCAAATGAATCAGCTCTTCACATCAGGCGGCCAAAATACTGGAGTTTCAGCTTCAACATCAGTCCTTCCAATGAACACCCAGGACTGATTTCCTTTAGGATGGACTGGTTGGATCTCCTTGCAGTCCAAGGGACTCTCAAGAGTCTTCTCCAACACCACAGTTCAAAAGCATCAATTCTTCGGTGCTCAGCTTTCTTTATAGTCCAACTCTCACATCCATACATGATTACTGGAAAAACCATAGCCTTGACAAGACAGACCTTTGTTGACAAAGTAATGTCTCTGTTTTTTAACATGTTGTCTAGGTTGGTCATGACTTTCCTTCCAAGGAGTAAGCGTCTTCTAATTTCATGGCCATAGTCACCATCTGCAGTGATTTTGGAGCCCCCAAAAATAAAGTCTGCCACTGCTTCCACTGTTTCCCCATCTATTTGCCATGAAGTGATGGGACCGGATGCCATAATCTTAGTTTTCTGAATGTTGAGTTTTAAGCCAACTTTTTCACTCTCCTCTTTCACTTTCATTAAGAGGCTCTTTAGTTCTTCTTCACTTTCTGCCATAAGGGTGATATCATCTGCATATCTGAGGTTATTGATATTTCTCCCGGCAATCTTGATTCCAGCTTGTGCTTCCTCCAGCCCAGCGTTTCTCATAATGTACTCTGCATATAAGTTAAACAAGCAGGGTGACAATATACAGCCTTGACGTACTCCTTTTCCTATTTGGAACCAGTCTGTTGTTCCATGTCCAGTTCTAACTGTTGCTTCCTGACCTGCAAACAGGTTTCTCAAGAGGCAAGTCGGGGGTCTGACATTCCCATCTCTTTCAGAATTTTCCACAGTTTATTGTGATCCACACAGTCAAAGCTGTAAGTGACTACAAATGCTGAAAGCAGGATATCAGATAAATAACTGACTTGCCTGAAACAGTGAATAATGGAAGAATTGAGAACTACAAATGTAGTTCAGACCAACAGTTTTTATATTTAGACCATTTGGGAATATAAAAATATACAGAATTTTGGAGAAATTAAATTTAACAAAAATGTATTTTGTACTTATTACATCTCCCATATACTGTATTTTCTTCCTCTTCTATCATCTATCCCTTTTTATGCCTTTCTCTTAAGAAGTTCTACCAAGGACTTCCCTGGTGGCACAATGGATAATCCACCTGCCAATTCAGGGGACACAAGTTTGATCTCTGGCCTGAGAAGATCCCAAATGCCATGGAACAACTAAGCCTGTTTGCCACAACTACTGAACCCACATGCTACAACTGCTGAAGCCCATGCACCTAGAGCCCACGCTCTGCAACAAGAGAAGCCACTGCAATGAGAAGCCTGTGCACCAGAACTAGAGAGTAGCCCCCACTCTCCGCAACAGTGAAGACCCAGTGTCATCATAAATAAATGAATATGGCAGTATGTACATGTCAAAAACAAATAAATACACATAGTTGTGTGTACATGTCAATCTCAGGAAAGGGTTTTAAATTTTTTTTCAAAAAAAAGTTCTACCAAAAATCATTTGTTGATTCAGCCAATATTCATGAAATACCTTCTAGACACCAAGCCTAGTGCTAGGTCATCTTTACCTCTCTTTACAGGGCTTCCCAGGTGGTGCTAGTGGTAAAGAACTCACCTGCCAATGCAGGAAATGGACGAGACCTGGTTTGGATCACTGGGTCGGGAAGATGCCCTGGAGGAGGGCACAGCAACCCACTCCAGAGTTCTTACCTGGAGAATCCCCCTAGACAGAGGAGCCCAGAGGAGTTTGTTGACATATCCAAAGGGAATAGCCAGGCCATGGCTGACTGGATGATTCTAGAGCCCAGGAGAAGATTCCAGACTAGAGTCATAGATGTGAGAGTCAGCTACATTACAGTAAGAATCGAAGACAGTTGAGGAGACGTGACTGCTAAGGAGATCATCACAAGAAACAAGAGGAAATCTCCAAGAACAGGACTACAGAGGAGAAGCACTGAAGAAGACAAACAAAACAATGGGAGAAAGATAGAAATCGTATCATGGGCATCACAGAGGAGTCAAAGCGAGAGAGTAATTTCTTAAAGGAGCATGTGGTCAACCATGTCAAATACACCAGGGTCAGAGGAAGCTGAGAAAGGATGAAAAAAAGCCATTGGACTGTGGAGATCAGATGCAGGAGCTTTGGGTAAGCAGGGTTATTGTTGTTCAGTCACCAACTCATGTCTGACTCTTTGCAACCCCATGGACTGCAGCACACCAGGCCTCCCTGTCCCTCACCATCTCCCGCAGTTTGCCCAAGTTCATGTTTATTGAATGAGTGATGCTATCCAACCATCTCATCCTCTGTTGCCCTCTTCTCCTGCCCTCAATCTTTCCCAGCATCAGGGTCTTTTTCAATGAGTCAGTTCTCCGCATCACATGGCTCAATATTGGAACTTCAGCTTCAGCATCTGTCCTTCCAGTGAGTATTCAGAGTTGACTTCCTTTAAGATTGACTGATTTGATCTCCTTACTGTCCAAGGGACTCTCAGGTGTCTTCTCCAGCACCACAGTTTGAAAGCATCAATTCTTTGGCAGGGTAGCAATTTTGAAAACCTAACACCTCTAAAAGCCTTGCAAAGATTCAGGCAATGACTGGACCATTTTCCAGAAGCTGGAACTGAAGGGAAAAGACTTAAGAAAGGTTGTTGTTTGAATGAATGAATAAGCAAAGTGATCAAAAGAACATGTCCTTCCAGGTGTGAGAGACATGCAACAGAAAAGGCTCAGCTAGAAGATCAAACAACTGACCTGGGACAGAGGTTATAGTCACAAGAGGTCAACCCTCCAATGTTCCTTAGGAGGAACACCAGCTGGGTGATCTCCCCACTGCCCCACCTTTGCAATGTGAAACTTCAACTTGGCAAATAAGAAACAAAAAGAAAAGAACCATGTATGCCTTCTCTTGTTCTCCTTCCAGTTCCTTCTTCTACCATCCCTCATGAAGATACAACACTCATCCTTATGAATTGGTCTGTAATAAACTGCTGCTTTCCACCCAGAAGACAGCAAGGGGATGTTTCCAAAGTTATTAGACAAAGATGTCACATTCCTCCTACCAAAGTGACATTCACCTTGCTGTGAATATATAAGTTCCCAAGGGACCATATTCACACGTGGAGAGAGAAGATGGCATAAATAGCATTGGTGGGAAAATTGCTTTTCCTCTTAGTGTCACACAGGCAGATTCTACACAGTCAAAATGGGCTGGAAGGCGGAATTGAGGCATAATCTGGCAAACTCGGATAGTGTAAATACTCAATCCAGCCACTTGGGCCTCCAGGCAAAGGAAAACATTTTCCCAGACCCTGCCAAGTTTCCTCCCCAGGTATGAAAACCACTCTAGGACCAAGGCAGGAGGATTCATGAACCCCAAATGATTGACATTGCCAATCTGGCATGGGATTACGTGAGGCCTCCGTCCAATGGCAAATTGGACTCCATCTCCCCCACCCTTCTTAGTCCTCCGCAGCACTAAGGGTATCTTCAAAGGAACATGCCCTCTGTGCAGCCACTAGGGGACTGTTTAATGCACCAAATTAGTCATGCTGTATCTGGGGTCTGGCTAAAGCAGATTCCCTGGTGAAGGATCCAGATGTTACGGTGATAGGTGATTTAGCAAAGCATGGGGAACTACAATGCAGCATTTATTACTTCATTCCTTGGCTTCCCTAACTGACTGGCTCCAGCCAGTTCTAGTGGAAGAAGATATTTTTCACCAGTAAGTCATTTTATGCTTTCTTTGGATTGCCTCTTCTAGGAATCTGAGTCCAACTTTCAAATTAAAATGGAAGAATAATTTTTAGTATTTTTTCTCCATATGAAAAAGGGCCTGGAGTATTAAGCATTGTGGATGCCTCTCTCCCTGTCCAAGTCACTGGATGGATAACTGACAGCTCCTTTAGGCCAGGGGAAACTTGGAAATTCAGAATGAATTATTTATTTATTTATGTAAATTGAAGTATAGCTGATTTACAACATTATATTAACTTCAAGTATACACTACAGTGATTCAGTATTTTTGCAGATTATACTCCATTATAAATTATTACAAAATAATGACTATAATTTCTTGTGCTATATCCTTCTGGCTTATCTATTTTAAACACAGCAGTCTGTATCTCTTAATCCCATACTGCTACTTTGCCCCTCCCCCTTCCCTCTCCCCACTGGTAGCCACTAGCTTGCTCTTTTTATCTGTGAGTCTATTTTTGTTTTGCTGCATATATTGATACATTCACCTGGGTTTTTTTAGATTCCACATATAAGTGATACCATATGGTATTTGTCTTTCTCTGACTTATCTCACTAAACATAATATTCTCTAGGTCCATCCACATGGCTGCAAATGGCAGAATTCCATTCTTTTTTGTGGCTAATATTCCATTATATATCTATACCACATCTTCCTTATCCATTCCTCTGCTGTTGGACATTTAGGTTGCTTCTATATTTTCACAAATGTAAACAACACTGCTGTGAACATTGGGGTGCATGTAGCTTTTCAAATTAGCATTTTCATTTTTTCCATATATATATATATATATATATATATGTACAGCCAGGAGTGAAATTGCTGGATCATAAGGTACGGTGCCTGTGGGCCATCTGTATATCTTCTTTGGAAAATTGTCTATTCAAGTCTTCTGCCTGACTTTTAATCAGGTTTTTTTTTTTTTTTTTATGTTGAGTTGTATGAGCTATCTATATACTTTGGATATTAACTCCTTATTAGTCATTTAATTTGAAAATATTTTTCCCATACCATAGGTTGTCTTTTCATTTTGTTAATGGTTTCTTTTGCTGTGCAAAAACTTCTTAGTTTAATTAGATCCCATTTGTTTATTTTTACTTTTATTTCCTTTGCCTTAGGAGAGATATCAAAAAAAAAAATATTGTTATGGTTTATGTCAAAGAGTGCTCTGCCTATGTTTTCTTCTAAGAATTTTATGGTTTGATGCTTGAAATTTAAGCTTTTAATCCATTTGGAGTTTATTTTTGTATGTGATGTGAAAAAGTGTTCTCATCTCATTCCTTTACATGTAGATGTTCAGTTTTGCCAGCACCACTTATTGGAGAGACTATATTTAATCCACTATATATTCTTATCTCCTCTGACATATATTAACTGACCACAGGTGGGAGGTTTATTTCTGGGCTTTCTATTCTGTTCCATTGATCTCTGTGTCTGTTTTTGTGCCAGCACCATGCTGTTTTAACTACTGTAGCTTTGTAGTATAACCTGAAATCAGAGCAGGTGACACCTTCAGTTTTGTTCATTTTTTTCTCAGGATTACTTTGGCAATTCAGGGTCTTTTGTTGTATTATATAAATTTCAGGATTATTTGTTCTAGTTCTGTGAAAAATGATAGGGATTGCATTAAATCCTTGGATCACTTTGGGTAGTGTGGCCATTTAAACAATGTTAATTATTTAAATCCAAGAGCACAGGCTGTCTTTCCATTTCCTTGTATGTTCAATTTCCTTCATCAATGTTTTATAGTTTTCAGAGTATAGGTTTTTTTCATCCAGTATTCAAAATACTTAACCCCTTGAGTTTCTTTGGCCCTTCTACACCCTATTATACCTCCCTCAACTGGAAACATGCAGTTCTGTCAAGAACACACCCATTATCTATAATATAACGCCCACCAGCACAACTATATCCACCCATGCAGGAATAAAGGCTCACAGGACTGCTAACACTTATCCAGAGTAGATTACACCTAAGTATTCATTCTTGTTCTCCTTTTTATTTTTTCCAGTCCCCCCCCCCCACCAAAGGCCCATAAATATAACAATATTGGAGACAAGCTGGGTACTCTGCCTCTTGACAAAGCTGACACAAACCACGGCAGAATAGTAATGAATTCAGCAGCCACCTAGTCAGCAATGCAAAATGGCCCCTGGGTTCAAGGCTATGATACATTAGAATATAATTTGGCTGGATCTTCTCTCTCTATTATGGATAACAAATGCATTTTTGAATAACTTAGAGAAGAGGTTATACTATTACTTATGATGGGGAAACTCAAAGAGGGTCAGAGAGGAGACACAGTTCAGATAAGCCCTTGGAAAGTATATATGCTCTTTCAAATCTCATCCTATTTTTTTAGCTCTCTCTCTTCACTTTCAGGGCAGGAAACTTGGCTGCCATCTGCGGCTCCATTTTCAGCTTGTTGGGAGATTTCAGACAACTGCTGATTCTCTCAGTGCCCCTCACTTACTCCATCTACCGAAGAGGGAAAATACCACCTACCTGAAGCTAGAGAGGACATTGAAAAGTTGTTGGTACTGTTATTATTGTTGTGGTTGTTTCTTTCTCAAGACCGGAATCTGACCAATGACCAAGAGCTTTGAGATAGCTGAGTAACATAGCTTTTCTTCCTAAGCATACCATGTTTTTAAAAGACGCCTGTGTACTTAAAACTTTGTCATCTTTTCTGTCTCTTCCCTTGTCTATTTTTATACACAGGTTGATGTCCACAAAAGAATCAATTTAATTTCTTTACTGAGGAGCTCAAGTTCTTAATTCTCACAAGCCATCAGGCAGTATATTTAGTGAAAAGACAAATATGCCTTAGATATTCTTAGCCCAATTCTACCAAGAAAATTGCTTAACGATGTATTCTATTTGCAGTCTTCCTTTTCCTAATTAAACTGGATTAAAGGAAGATCCGGAAAATTGTGTAATTACATGAAAGATCAAGCTCACTTATTCTGATAGGTTTTGAGTACATTGTTAGAAATCTTAATTAAAAGTCAACTTTTCCCCCGCGTTTGCCTGTTTTTACACGTGTGCTATATTAATTGAGTAGGCTTCCAAGTCCAGGTCATCACAATCCTTGTTGATGTTCATTGGTAGAAATGGAGTGGGCTCCTTGAGGACCAGGCTTAGACCATCCTATGAACAGTCTCACAGTCCTCGGAGCAAGTCTTGGCTGTATATTCTTCAGTCTCTGCACCAGGTTTCTTTCACTTGAGAAAGAGTCACAGTCCATCTGCTGTGCAAATACACACATACAAAACCATCACCCATTTCATTAGGAATTAGTCTCTACCAGGATACAGCAGCCCTTTCACCTTTCAGATGTGGAATGAATGTTGTAATTGTAGATCAGGCTGCCGAGGGGAGGCTTTTCCTGAGCAATGAACGGAGTCAGCCTTGGCTCCAGGAAGCCACGAGGCCAGTCGTGCCACAGCAAGCTCTGTGCCCGGTGCAAAAACAATATGCGCCAATCCTTAGCCTGGCGTCTCTTACACTTTCTGTTTTTGAACTTCATGGTGGGCAGGGGCGGGTTGAGTAGCCAGGATTGAAGACTTGAATGGAGGTGTTCCCCAAGTATCTAGCAAATCTGTACCATGGCAACTAATCCTCCTCATAGACAGTATTTTCACAGTTAGTTTGTGGACCATAAATACCCTAAGAGTCAGACTGACTTCACTGAGTCTTGTACTGTTCTTTACTTCCTAATGATGATCAGGCATCCATGGCACTTCCATGGAATTCTCCAGGCCAGAATACTGGAGTGGGTAGCTGTTCCCGTCTTTTCTTCAGGGGATCTTCCCAACCCAGGGATCAAACCCAGGTCTCCTGCATTGCAGGCGGATTCTTTACCAGCTGAGCCACAAGGGAAGCCCAGTGGTAAAGAATCCACCTGCCAATGCAGAAGATGCAAGAGATTCCATCCTTGGGTCAGGAGGAGGGCATGGCAACCCACTCCTGTATTCTTGCCTGGAGAATCCCATGGACAGAGGAGCCTGGTGGGCTACAGTCCACAGGGTCACAAAAGGTCAGACATGACTGAAGCAAAGCAAGCAAGTAAGCAGTACTTCTGTACCTAGAGGAGGAAAAAAGAGCTAAATGTTTTGACATTTTATATAACTTCTAGACTTGGGCACAACCAAAGAGATTAAAGAAGGGCAAAATTCTAATTGGGTTTCATGTATATGCATAAATATCTCTGGGAGGGTCTAAAACATCTTATTTTTGCGGGGGGGGGGGCATGGAGAAGTGCTGGGGTAAGGAATGTCACTGAAATATCACCATAGTGGAGGAGGAAGAGAAGAAGAGAGTAGAGACTGTGGTTTTCAAAGAGACACAATTTTGTTTTAGATGGAAAACAGAGCACGTCTAATTTCAGGCACAGGCAGAACTTTCCCGGTTGCATTTGAAAAAAAAAATCAATCTCCACTGAGATGGCTACTGGAAAAGATAAATTCTGAGAGTCAGTCTCAAATGTAAATTTTTAAATATCTCATCAACCTATTTTATTTTCTCCCTCTCTGATGTGGTTTTTAACAGCCTCTTTCTCTGTTGGATGCATCCAAAGAAAAGACACAAGGTCCTCCACTTACAATGTCAGTTACCAAATTTGATTTCTTCTTCCTTTCTCTAGTCACTCCTCCTTTAAGTAGGTATTCCCTTGCAAAATTTTCTCTATCCTTGTTAGAGTCCCATTCATTTATCTTTTCTTTCTTCTCTAATAACAATTATTCTATATTCTCTTTATATTCTATATATATTCTGACTATATATACAGTCAGAATATATATATATATAGTCAGGAGTCAGGAAGATCCCCTGGGGAAGGAAATAGCAACTCACTCCAATATTCTTGCCTGGAGAATTCCATGGACAGAGGAGCCTGACAGGCCACAGTCCATGGGGTTTCAAAGAGTTGGACATGACTGAACAACTAACACACACACATATGAGACGCCAGGCACCGTCAGAAGCACTTTATGTGCAACATCTCATTTAATCTCTAGAAGAACCTATAAAGCACTATCTTTATCTCCATTTCTCCAAATCAGAAAATCATATGTTAGACAGATAAAGTACTTTGCCCCACATCACACTTCTAACCCAGACCTGCTCACTTACAGCTCACATCTTCAGATTGCAAAAGTGCTATTCTTCTTGCACTCCTTAGTTATTTTATTCAAATTTCATTTTTTTCCCATCTACTGCTTGCTATCTAATGTCCTCATGTTATTTACCTCTTCCTTTATTCCTCAGTATTCCATGGTTTACCCTGTCCCTATGGTGTTTTCTTTTATTTTCTTTGCTCAAGTCCAAAATCCAAGAAAGGGATTATATTCAGGGCTTCCTTTCCTGCCACTCAGAGTCATTGTGAAGGCGCAGCAGCCACGGAAGCAATGACCATGGAGTGTGTCTTTGGAAGGCAAGTGGTTTCCTGCTTTTTACAGCCATGACCCTTAGTTAAATACTCAGCCTGTCAGTGCTTGAAAATGGTGCTTGTTTCTAAAGATGGGTGACTTGTTATCAAATATCTAAATAAGGCATTGGGAAAAGAGAAATTAGTGTCTAGCTGATAAGTTAGTAGGCTATATACTTTTTCCGTGATCTATAACTTTCATACTTGAGAGAAACACACAGACAAAATCCTATTCTGAACAAATGCTTTTATTTTTAGCTGCAAAATATCAAACTTTCCCAAAATGTTAAGCACAAAACAGCATTTTATTACTGACATGCTGTTTTTCCATACACATCATTCGATTTCTGTGAGCTACTATTACCACCATCATCATCATTACCATCTCTGTTATTATTCCATAATGGAGGAAGAAAACTTGAAGGAAGACTATCAAAATTCCAAAAAATGGAATTCATCCAGAAGTTTCGCTCCCACCTTTGCAACTCATCAACTACAGATTAAGAAGACACTAAATGTTCCAGAACAAGAGTAAGGTTCTAGAACTAAGTGGTTTCAGAACAAGGGAAAAGCATGCGCGGTGAAAATCCACATTCAAAAGGCTACACTGAAAGAAGGAAAATATTTTTTTGTCCGAAGATAAACAGGCAAAGGGATGCAGACGTGCGCAAACCCTGCCACCCCTGCGTCAGAAGCATTAGATGCAATGGCGTGACGTCACTGCCTCGCGGCTAATGTGTGGTAATGCATTCATTGCATGGATCTATGAACAGAAATTCATCCCCACCCCTCCCCCTCCCCACCCCTCTCACCAGAGTCAGCCAAGTTTGTGTAACACCACTGTGCTGCTCAGCCTGTGTGCCTAACGCATTCATTAAACAGGAGACTGGAGACGGTTTCCTATGTTTCTCATTATTTAAAAGAACAAGTTAATCTCCCCTTTGGGGAGAGGGACTGGGGAGCAGGGGAGCTGAAAACCACATGATCCTCTTAGAGAGTTCTTTGCCTGGGGCTCCCTCGTTGACAGGTCTGCTTTCATAATTTTATCGTCAAGGCTGTGAAGCAAATTTGAGAGAGGTCGAGTTGGTTGATGCAAGGGTGAGGAGAAGGAAGAGGAGACTGGGAGGAAACGAGCGGGTGAGAGAGAGAAAGGCAGCCTCTTTTAGGCACGTCTTTGATCAGATCCGTCTCCTTCCCTTCTGGAGTGTCTATCATATCACACAAACTGCTCCTGAAGAGCCCTCCATTTACCCTCTCCCCTAATTAAATGTGCACTTCATTAATGTAAATTGGGGGTTTAATGCTCTTGTTGAAATTCTGAAGAAAGTGCTATGGCCTTGCGAAATGCTTAAGCATCATTGCAAATTAGATTAGGGACCAAGAAAGGCAGTAAAATTAGAATGATAATGGCTGATGTGGCTTCCTGACAGGCATGACTATTCAGGGATCAATGGAATGGAGAACAGTTCCCCGAGCCCAAAGTGAAAGGCAGGGACCAACGTCAGCCTACAGATGTGGCTTTTGGAAGCACTTTCAATTAGTTTAATTTGGTAAATGGCGGGGATTTAGAGGCTCTCAGCCAGTCATACAAGACAAGAATACATTGAAATGTTTTTCACTTTTTAACATAAAATAGGATTGGCTTGAGATTTGCATTTCTCGAACAAGAAGATGGAGTGGGGCGGGTTGAAGGGGGGCTGGGCGGGGGAGGGGGATTGGTGCAGGGAAAGTTTCCAAAGTGTTTCACCAACCCTGCTTTTGAAAATGGAAATGACTTTTATAGGCTTGGACTGAAACCTTCCAAAGAGTGGGAAAGGGGAGAGTCGAGGTTCTTTTTTCTGGTTCGCAGGGAGGCCTTAAATCCTGCACACACCCAGTATGTACTGAAATTTGCGGTCAAAAGCTCGGGACGACGGGGCGGGAGCGCCAAGGAAGCGAGAGACACTCAGCCTCATTCAACACTTCTCGGTAGAAATAGGTGCCTCATCGTTTAAGAAAACAAACGCTATCTCTGAGTCGCAGGACACGCCGTCTGCCCCCTCCCCTAAAAAAAAAAAAGAAACATGAGTCGCATTTCTTGACGGTATCACCAAAGAGGAATATTCATAATCTGTTGCACAAATATTCACCAAGCACATGCCACTCCAGGGCTGCGCTGGGGGCGACAGGGGCACCTCCCAGACACGCGCTGGGCGGGCGCTCCTCGGGAGCTCCTGTGGCCAGTGCCAAGCGCGCCTTTTCCTTTGTGTCCCCTCCTGCTCACTCCACACGACCCCCTCCCCCAACCACGGGTGTCTTCACTGGAAAATAAATTGGCACTCATCTGGCGAGGGGGGGCGGTTACAGCAGGACAGCTTCTGTGCACAAAGACCTCCTTCAGATTTGCAGGGTTTTGACTACAGGTCCCTCCTTGTGTTCCCAGAGTGCTGTCAAGCTCGAGTTGGACCTCCTCCCTGAAGACGTCTGCATCTTTCATGAGTGAAGGGGAAGGAGATGATGCGTCAGAAACGACGGTAAATAGGACCAAATCCCAGGGGACTCCGCACGCTTGTTCCACCTCGGGAACCAGCGCGGTGGCTCGCCTCCCAAATCCAGACGTTCCCCTCCGCGGAGTCCCGCGACGTTGGCCGAGAGGGGCTCACTTTTCACTCCGGTTAGGAGCACAAGTGAGCAGCGCGCCTGCAAAAGACAAACCCACACAGAAAGGGGAGAGACTCGGGGTCCCAAAAAGAAGAGACGGATCTCCACGCGCAGTGAAAATAAACCAGGGCAAGAGTAAGCTCATAAAATATTTTGCACTGTCAATAATATGGTGGCTAGGTCTTTTCAGTTCATCATGAGGATGGTAGCAGATCAGTGCTGTTACAAGCAAATCCACCATTTATGGGCTTCAGTGAGGCCTCCTTTCAGAACGGCTGCTTGTGTCCTATGAAACATCCAGAGGAGAAGTAGGAAAAATGTTCCAAGTAAATGATCCCAAGGAAATTAATACAAATAACAAAAGCAATAAAAATAATATCTAATATTTGTACAGTACTTTGCAGTTTTCCAAGAACACAGGTAAATCTAATAAGTCATTCAATCTGTAGTAAAGTCGTCTGAGGTAGAAAAGAAATGAGTAGTTCTTTCTATTTTATAAATAAGGAAAATAAGGCTCAGGGGTAGCCACTTACTTCCCCAAATATACAGAGTAAGTGGAAAAGAAAGAATTAAAACAAAAATCTTCTAATAACTTTAATGTTGCAAAATTGATAGATGATCACTGAGAAAAAAATTCAGGTAATATAGAAATGTACAAAGAAGAAAGTCAAATGCATACCAACAATTACCAGAAATACTTTACAAACGTCTTTTCCTATTATCTTTCTTTTTCATAGAGATAGGTTATGTCAATAATGACTGTAATAAGATGTAACATATATTAACTTCTTACAATGAACCAGGTACTATCTCTGGTATCTTGGATATTTGCATTTACTTCTTAGAATAACTCCTTGAAGTAGATGTAGCTTACAAAAGAAGAAAGTGAAGCTTGGAGAGGTTAAGTAACTTGATCAAATACAGAGAACTGGGAATATAACCTAAAAATATAATCATACTGATCATATAAGTAGGTAACTTGCTTTTCACACAATATATCATAAGCATCTTTCCATGTGTCTACCTCATCATCTTTCATGGTTACATATATTTTATTGCATATAAGTATCATAATTTAATTAATAAATCCTGAGTGATGGACTTAGGTTGCCTTTTTTTCTTTTGTAAACTCCTCTGTAATGAAAAATCATAAACATCCTTTCTTTCATATTTTGCCAGTAATTGCATTAGGGTTAATTCTTAAACATTAGATTTAGAGCAAACCTTTAGGTCTTCTAATTCTGGTTTCCCTCTCCTGCAGCCTCAATAATGAGCATCCCGTAAATTCAATAGCTGTAGCATCTGGAGGTGTTCGTAGTTCTTGCCAACAAGTCAGCAAAGTTTGTGCCCAGTTTGTGATCACCGCAAGAGGTAAATCCATATCTAGTGTTCTTCTGCCCCTGCAGGCACTTGGAGAACTGCCTGTAAGCACAGTCCAGGCCCCTGGACAATGATGGTGTGACAGTACTGTCATCGCCTTCCTCCCCATCATTCCCACAAACACTTGACTGGAGACCAAGGAAACAAGCCCCAGACGATAGAATCTATGCTCTCAAGAAGTACACAGACATGGAGGAGACAGGGAAAAGTAAAGAGGTTATTATGAAAGAATGTGGTAAGAGGCATGGTGGAAAGATTCACCTGATTCTCACATGACAACAAATGTGTGCACTCAGCCCAGACTGTTGAACTTGGGGAGTGCCTTCCGGCATAGCAGACACCCCGGGAAATCCTGAAGGGTGAGCTGGCAGGCACGTACCCAGGCAAGAATGGACGGGTGGACATTACAGGTGGAAATTCTTTTCAGGAAGCTTTTTCCATTTGACTGTCTTTTCCAGAATTACTCCTCCTGACCCCTTCAGGTCAATGGGTGAGTGATACCCATTTTCCCCTGTTAACCCCAGGGTACTGGATTATTATTTTTTCATTTTCAGAAACCCTGCCCAGTCCCTTGTAAATAGCCCATTATTATGCTCTCTTTTTTTTAAAAAAGAAAGTCATATTTATTAGCTTGTTTATTTATTTATTGACTGAACCACATGGCTTGTGGGATCTCAGTTCCCTGACCAACCAGGGTTCAAACCCCCTGTGTCTCTGCATTGGAAGCGCAGAGCCTTAACCACTGGACCACAGTGGAAATCCCCTATTACGCTGTCTCCTAATAGGTGTTTGCTAGTGGTAAAGAACCCCCCTGCCAATACAGGAGATGTAAGAGACATGGTTTCAATCCTTGGGTCAGGAATATCCCCTGTAGGAGGGCATGGCAACCCACTCCAGTATTCTTGCCTGGAGAATCCCATGGAGGAGCCTGGCTGGCTACAGTCCATAGGGTTACAAAGAATCGGACACAACTGAAGCAGCTTAGCATGCAGTGGTAAAGAATCCACTTGCCAATGCAAGAGACATGAGAGACTCAAGTTTGATCCCTGGGTTGGGAAGATCCCCTGGAAAAGGAAATGGAAACTCACTCCAGTATTCTTGACTGGGATATCCCATGGACAGAGGAGCCCAGCGGTCTACAGTCCATAGGGTCGCAAAGAGTCAGACACAACTGAACAACACTTTCACTTCTGATTCCCCAGTTTGAGTGTGAGAGCTGTTTCCTGTCAGGATACTGACTAATCTGACACATATATACATAAAAGGCTGGGCACAGAGCTACAGACTTCACTGTCCCCCCGCCCTCACCCTCCTCCCAATTCCACTTGAGGAAGCAATGATGAAAGTCCTCGCTCCAGAAGAGGTACACAGCACTCAGGACTGGCCCTGTTAGTCTTGCTGGCATGAAGATCTAGATGGGACATTTCTCTTCTGGCATCAGTTAGAAATGTTCAATTCCAGTTCACTTTAATTTGCAATAAATGTGCCTAATTTTATTTTTAATTTCCTAAATAGATTGATTTGGCAAAGCTGCTTCGCTAGCTCGAAGGTTAAATTCCTGATTGAAAAATGCTAATGTGGAATTCATTTTCTCAGACACCGATTCTCTGATTTGGGGAAATTACTCTTGTCTAGAGAAGCATCAGAGAACTGTAGAGATGTGAAGTTCAGGACATGAACCCAAAAGGCCCAGTGAAGTTAAAGGTCTTGCCGGACAAGACTGTGCTGTGCTTGGTCATTCAGTCATGTCTGACTCTTTGTGGCCCCACGGACTGTAGCCCGCCAGGCTCCTCTGTTGATGGGGGTTTTCCTGGCAAGAATACTGGAGTGGGTTGCCATGCCCTCCTCCAGGGGATCTTCCCAATTCAGGGGTCGAACCCAGGTCTCCCGCATTGCAGGTGGATTCTTTACCCTCTGAGCCACCACGGAAGCCCATAGCTTGTTAGTACCGTCCTTCCACTCTCCCAGAACCTGGACTGCCTGTCGGAGAAACTGTTGTTTGCACTGGGAAAGCACTGTCTCCTAAGAACGATTCTTCATCTTTTGTGATACTCTTCCTTCCTCCCTTGGTTTTAAAACCACTCTGAGATATATTTTCAATTTTACTTTCCTTGACTTGGAAAGAGGTTTTAAAAAGAAAAGAGAACTTCCCTAGTGGTCCAGTGGGTTGAGATTCTGTGCTTCCAATTCAGGGGCCTGGGTTTGATCCCTTTTTGGAAAACTGAATCCCACTTGCCATAACTAGGAGTTCACAGGTTGAAACTAAAGACCTCCCATGCCGCAAGTAAGTCCCGGCACAGCCAAATATATAGATAAATATTTTTAAAATAACAAAGAAAGAGAAAGACAAAGAATAGCACAAAAGAAATAGTAACAAATTGATTCTTGGTCAGGAAATTGAGGACAGGGAGAAGGTAGCAAGTAGGAATTACTTTTTACAATTTAACGTGTAAGTTGAATTTATTATCCGTTTGAAAAATAAATCAATTTATTTAAAAGATGAGAGAGCAAGCATCATTTGAATTCTCTTCCACAAAGGGATATTACCCAACTACTGCACGTTATGGACCATCCCAGGCAATGCAAGGACAATAAAGGGAATTAGGGCAGAGTTCCAGACTTCAGAGTCTGTTGTCCTGTGGAAGAGACAGAAAGGTACAGAAACAATGATAATCCAGCAAGGAATGTATGAAATCACAGAAGAGAAATGGATGGGGAGTCATTTCCACTTGGTGTATCAAAGTTGCATGTTGTATATATATGTGCATGCACGCATGCTCAGTCATGTCTGATTGTGACCCCATGGCCTGCAGCCTTCCAGGCTCCTCTGTCCATGGGATACTCCAGGCAAATATACTGGAGTGGGTTGCCATTTCCTACTCCAGGGGATCCTCCTGACCCAGGGATCGAATCTGTGCCTGCTGCATTGCAGGCAGATTCTTTACCAACTGAGACATGAGGGAAGCAGGATGGACCTAGTGGGGGAACTGACCACAAAAGCTTAAGAGAGGAAATGCCTCTGCTCACGCCACAATGGGTGAGGATGAGCAACAGTCCGCAGTCCCGCAGCCCAGCTTTGAGTATATCCTACATTTTCCACAAAAGTCCTGTTTATAATGATGATGCCTTATATGCTGTTGTTCCGTCACTAAATCACATCCGACTCTGCAACCCCGTGGACTGCAGCACACCAGGCTTCCCTCTCCTTCATTATCTCCTGGAGTTTGCTCAAACTCATGTCCATTGAGTTGGTGATGCTATCTAACCATCTCATCCTCCATGGCTCCCTTCTCCTCCTGCCTTCAATCTTTCCCAGCATCAGGGTCTTTTCCAATGAGTCGGCTCTTCACATCAGGTGGCCAAAGTATTGGAGCTTCAGCATCAGTATCAGTCCTTCCAATGAAGAATCAGGGTTGACTTCCTTAGGGTTGACTGGTTTGATCTCCTTGCAGTTCAAGGGACTCTCAAGAGTCTTCTCCAGGACCACAGTTCAAAAGCATCAATTCTGTGGCACTCAGCCTTCTTTATGGTCCAGCTCTCATATCCGTACATGGCTATTGGAAAAACCATAGCTTTAACTATGACATTCTAGTAATTTAAAGTTTTTCTCGAACAAATCACTTCCTTCACTTCACAGTAACATATCCTCATTAGACATTGAAAACAAATAGTCAAGAGAGGATGGCAGAGTTGAATGAGATTTTAAATGGAACCATCATCTTACACAGTGAAACTGAGGCCTAGGGAGGAGGATATGGGGCATGTAGGCAGGAACAGAGCCAGAAACTTCTGAGGTTGTTCACCTCATACATTCAGGGGACAAAACAAATCTGTCTCCCAGTCTCATGCTGCCTCCATTCACATGGAATAATTTGAGGTACAATAGAGTTGTATTGGACTCAAATATACTTTTTTCCTGCCTAGAGGCAGAGTACCAACTGTTTTTCTTCCTCTTGGGAGGGAGAAAAGGCTGTCTTGCGTCCGAGGGAGGAGGGTTACATGCAGAAATAGTACAGCCGGCTCTGACTGTCATTTTGAAATTGATCATTGGTTATCTGACCAGCATCCTCTTGATTGTTTTAGGTGAAAACAGTTCATCTTCAGTTCCACGGTAGGTTCGTTGCCATTTCTCTGAGGTCAGCTCTCAGCATCGTGGCAGCTTGTATCGTGGCTGCGTCTGGCCTCAGACTTCTTCCTCTTGGTGGAGGTTTCAGTATCTATAAGCAGCTCATAGGACATGGCTCAGAATATTATCTGTAGCCCTTAAGGAGGAGCTAAAGGGCCTTGATTTTGCTTAATGACTACATTATTATTATTTGTTCTCCTTTGACTGTTTTCCTTTCTTTCTGCATGTCCTCACATCTCAGCTTTAAACTTATTCTTGGGCTAAAGTTCTTCCACAGACAAAAGGCAGGCACAGGTCATGGAGGGTGGGGTGCGGGGACCAGGGTCCTGCTCCGTTTCAGCTACACTCTCTGCTGTTCACCCAGAGAACTCTCTGCTGGGAGACACTTTAAGTGTGTGGCTGTATTGTTTTGCAAAGAGAAAAT
Organism: Cervus canadensis; assembly: GCF_019320065.1. Lineage (NCBI taxonomy): Eukaryota > Metazoa > Chordata > Mammalia > Artiodactyla > Cervidae > Cervus > Cervus canadensis. The sequence continues at coordinate 35,540,068 of NC_057411.1, forward strand.
TCAAATACATAATACAAGAGAATTGATGATATAAAGTTGCAAAAGCCTGGGCCAGGGGTAGCTGCTAATGCTAGCAAGCAGCATGCGAGTAGACAGAAAGAAAAAAGAGACAGGCCCGTTTCTTCTTGAGCTTCCTGTGTATAACAGTAAGTCATTTCGTCTCTTACCCCTCACTACCCCCTCATGTAGTGCAGGGCCCTCTCCCCTCATCCAGCCCCCCAGACCGGTACCCTCTGCATCTCTTGCCTTTTTGAGACGCTCCCCTGCGTCCCAGCTGGGCCTGAATGATTAGGTGTGGCCCTATGGCTCACTCTCACTTATTCAGCTGTTAAAGCAGCTTAAACCCTCATAAGAACATTAACATTTGGGTGCCAATAACAGATTGACCTTTATTCATAAAGTGCAAATAGTTGGAAGTCGAACAGATTGGTTGCCAGCGATTGCCTTTTATGTGCAGTTTAAGGCTTTGATTTCTCGCTCCTTTCTTCCTTTAATCTGACATCACTGGCTTGAATACGGTTTGCACTCTAAGTAAACAGGGCCGGGGAAGGCCTCGGCTTTTGTAGCACAGTTTGCTTGCGAGGAGGAAAGGAGACGGGAGGAGGGTGACTTTAAAAGATTTGCCTTGGGAATTAAACAATTGGAAAATGGATTGGAAAACCCCAAAACTGAATGGAGCTGTTGGAAGAGATCCGAACGGAAGGGCCACAAGAATCTTTTGCCCACGGGGACTATTTATCCAAAATCGGCCATCTAGATGGCAGAATGAGAATGTCAGGATTTATATTAACTCTCTCAAAAGTTTGCTCCATGCCACACACAAAAGGGAAACTCTGAAACCCACAGAGCCTATGGATTTGAAATGGGACCACACTGCACTGCTTTGTTACCGGCTTCTAGCCAGCTGGGAGCATTTGATCCTGAAGAGTGTAAAGGGTGGCTGAACCCCTTTAAACAAATTGTGTTTCCTTAAGACATTCCAAGGAAATATCTCTGAAGTATAGGCTCTTTAAGATACTCTCCAACACAGCCTTCGGTTCTGTGTTGGTTTTTTTTTTCCTGATTTATCTTGACAATCCTTCACTTTCAACAGCACAGCCCACGCTTTATGGCAAATGGAGGATCTTTATAGCATTTTCATAGAGAGCTTGTGTAAATGCAAAGCTACTCAGCCATCAGTTGTGCCCATTTAGAAATAATAAAGTCCTTTGTGAGTCAAACGAGTGAACACAGGAAATGGAAGGTACGAAGTTCTCATAAGACTTGCCCAGAAGTATACATGCAGCAATTTCATGTGAATGCTGGTTCTGCTAGAACTTCTGCATTACCTTGAAAAAATCTTAAACATATTTAGGAGTAAATACATCCAGACAATTCAGCATTGTATTGTATAGTGATGACTTTAGCTTTAGAATTAGGCTGATCTAGGTTTGCGTTTCAGCCCTTGTTAGAAGCTCATTAGCCAAGTGACTTTGGAGAAGGAGGTAACAACCCACTCCAGTATTTTTGCCTAGAGAACCCCATGGACAGAGGAGCCTGGCGGGCTACATAGTCCATGGGGTCGCAAAAGAGTTGGACACGACTGAGCAACTAAACAGCTAACAACAAGCCGTGTGACTTAGATAATATCTCAAAGCCTCATTTTCTCCTCTGAAACTTTTGAGTGACTACAGCGCTAGTCACAGAAGGACAAGCATCCTTGTGAAGTTCAGCTTGGCTCCTCAGTGAAACTTAATTACTTTATTCATGCTTAATTTTAGATAGTGTTGCTGTCATGTCTGTATGAGAATTTAACCAAATGATATAGAAAGTGCTTAGCAATGGACCTCTCCCACAGTTAACCCCAATAAAGAGAAATCACTAGTATTATTGTTATTATAACTTTATACATTCCTGTGCATGAACAGTCCCGCTATCTCAAACTGCATCATGGTTTTCTTATGGCAGAAAGTAGGTCTTCCATTTCTTTTGCACCCCCTGATGCTCTGAGCACAGTATTAGATGCAAAGTAAATACTTAATAGGGCTTCCCTGGTGGTTCAGAGGTAAAGAATCTGCCTGCAATGCAAGAGTTGCAGGAGATGAAGTTTCCTTCCCTGGGTCAAGGAGCTCCACTGGAGTGGAGGAGGGCATGGCAAACCGCCCTGGAGAATCCCATGGACAGAGGAGGATGGCAGCCTGCAGTCCTTAGGTTTGCAAAGAGTTGGACGTAACTGAAGCGACTTGCCACCCACACACGGATGCTTAATAAAGGACTTGTTGGTTAACTATTTCTTCTCTTTTTTGCAAATTACTCACTCCAAAACATAAATCATAGGCCCTATCTTTCACTCTTTCTCCTTCAGTCCCTTCATTAGATCTATTACTGAATGCAGTCATTTCTTGCTTGAGAAAATGAGCTCTCCTGTTCTCCACTCATATTGTCACCAGGTTAACCCAGGTGTACCATAGTCTTTAAAGGGAGAACATGCTTGCCCCACATCTGTCCTTACCACCATTCCCTACCTGCTGCCAGCCATTCTGCAGACCCACACTGGGCAAATATTCCCCGACTTCTTTTCTGTCTCTACAAGTCTCTTTATGCTGTGGTCCGCCTTGTCTTCCAGACTTTTCCTAAGAATGATGTGCAAAGTTGCACGGATAGAAAGAGTTTTAAAAGAAATGGGAACTCAGAATATCAGAAGGAAGGCAAAGCCTTACCGCATGTTCTAACTGGTTAGCCATCTTGCTATCGTGTACCTGGCTTCAGTTCATGAGAGGGATAGTCTTACAGATTCAGTTCAGTTCAGTTCAGTCACTCAGTCGTGTCTGACTCTTTGCGACCCCATGGACTACAGCATGCCAGGCTTCCCCTCCTTCACCAACTCCCGAAGCTTGCTCAAACTAATGTCCATTGAGTCAGTAATGCCATCCAACCATTTCATCCTCTGTCATCCCCTTCTCTTTCCCAGTATCAGGGGCTTTTCCAATGAGTCAGTTCTTCACATCAGGTGGCCAAAGTATTGGAGCTTCAGCTTCAGCATCATCCTTCCAATGAATATTCAGGACTGATTTCCTTTAGGATTGACTGGATGGATCTCCTTGAAGTCCAAGGGACTCTCAAGAGTCTTGTCCAACACCACAGTTCAAAAGTTTTATAGGTTATGGATGTACAACTCAATAGTAAAAATAAATCATCTGATTGAAAATGGGCAGAGGATCTGAAAATAAGTTTTCCCAAAGAAGACGTAGAGATGGCCAACAGGCACACATAAAGGCATGGAACATCACCAATCACCAAAACCACGGTGACATATCACTCCACACCTGTTAAAAGGACTATCAGCAAAAGGACAAGAGATAACTAGTGCTGGTGAGAATGTGGAGCAAAAGGACTCCTTGTGCACTGTTGGTGGAATGTAAGTTAGTACTGCCGCCATGGAGAAGAACACGGAGGCTCCTCAAAAAATTAAAGCTAAGACTACCATATGATCCAGAATTCTCATTTCTGGGTATATACCTGAAAGAAATGACATGAGGAGCTTAAAGAGAGATCTGCACCCCTTCACATTAGTTGTAGCATTAATCACAATAGCCAAAAGCCACAAAGAAAGAGTCCAAGTGTCCAAAAACAGATGAATGGATAAATAAGATGTGGTGTGTATATATATTTCTCAAGCAAATATATACATATATATATATATATTCATAATGGAATATTATTCTTCCACAAAACAGAAGGAAATCCTGCCATTTGAAACACCATAAATGAACCTGGAGAGTACTAGGTTGAGTGAAATAAGCCAGACAGAGGAAAACAAATACTATATGATCTCACTTACATGTGGAACTCACTGAAACAAGTATTATTTACTTGAAATTTAAGAGCGTAAACCTGAAACATTCTCACCACAAAAAAATAATAATTATGTGAGATAATGAATGTGTTAACTAACCTTATTGTGTTAACCATTTCACAATATATACATATATCAAATCAACAGGTTGTACACTTAAAACTTACACAATGTTCTATGTTAATTATATCTCAATAAAATGGGGTAAAAAGAGGCTGTGGATGGAGCAGAGCTACTACTAGAGGTGAAAGACAAAAACGCTTTAAATCTCAGCTACTGCCACAGTGCTGTCTATCTATATAGAGAGAGACAGATACATGGGTTTCCCCGGTGTGTCAGTGGTAAAGATTCTGCCTACAATGCAGGAGACCCGCGTTCGATTTCTGGGTCAGGAAGATACCCTAGAGAAGGAAATGGCTACCCACTCCAGTATTCTTCCCTGGAGAATCCCATGGACAGAGGAGCCTGACAGACTACAGTCCATGGGGGTCACAAAGAGTTGGACTTGGCTGAGTGACTAACATTTTCATTTTTCATATGTGTATGTATATATATGTCAAATTTTCTCCAAAATTTCAGTGGACTACAGATGCCAAACTTTAGACCACAATAACTTCAGGATTTCTCTTTGGAATCATGAAACAAAGGGCAACAAACTAGAGAAAATTAAAAATGACCCACAAACTTACAAACTCATAAAAATAGTGACACAGAAGAAAAAAATGAGGAAAAAAATTGATGTTAAATTTCAGATTCCCAGGGCAAATTCCTATTTTTCCAAGTACCCAAGAGTTACTCCAAAAGGGGACAAGAACAAGAGGTGAAGAGAGACTGTCCTATCTCCCAGGTTTCATGCCCACCCACCCCTAAATCCAGTCCTCACCCCAAATCAGGGCAAGGTGTTTATCCTCAGTGGAAAGTCATTTCTACATAGCTGTTTTTTCTCACAGCTTTTCCTTCCATAATCTGCAATGCCAACTAGCTCTCAAGCCAAGTCATTTTAACGAGGGAAAGATTCTGAAAAGATTATGGATGGGATTTTAATTGTCTACTGAAATACACGCAGAAAAGTCTTCATTGTAAAGGAGGAAATGCTTTAAAAAGTATCTTTAAATAAATCCTCCATAACAGAGACTTGGCAAGCCCAGGACTGCTACCCGGCCATCTCTGGGAGAGTGGGCTTTTTATGGATTCCAATCTGTGTTCATGCTGACAAGAGCCCCTAATCTATAGGATTGTTCAGGACTCATGAGAGTCTCATTAATTAGTAGCTGATGAGGTACAAAAGGAGTGAATTTTGTTTCAATTTAATGATGACCTTCATTTTAATTCTATTTCCTTGGTGAAAACTGGAAATTATATGACCATCCCCAAACAGCAGAGTTTTTAAAAACTCGTCTAATCAGGTACATTGCTTTAATTTCTCACCCCTTCACTGAATGTAGAGCTATAGTGAACCTGATGTACTTCTGAAAAAAACTGACAAAAGAAAATTCTTTGGATCATTGGGGAAATTTTGGCAGGGGATATACAAGGGGGAGAAAATGAAGGGTTTTTTGTGATAGAGAACAAATCACATAAAAAGTCTGAGGAAGAGAAAATATATATATATATATAGATGTATATACATATATACCTATATATATAAGTATTCGTATCATCAAAATGAAAAGCACAGTGCACCTAGGAGAGCTTAAATAATCTGGAGATCAATGTCTGGCACAGAGGATTTTTTAATAAAATTTCATTGAATGAATGAATGAATGAATTCTTTTGATGGCACCTGATTCTCAGTCAATACTGGTATTTTGAACTGTAATGTTCCTCAAGGCACTTAAGCCGTGGACTTGATACACTTATAGGCACTCACAGATGCTGAACAAATAGTTGAGAAAGCAGTCCTTGGCTGCTCAGCAGGAAAGAAGCTCTCAGTCGCTCAGGGAATAAGCCAGAAGGTACCAGGACAAGTTGAACAGGCAGCTGCCTGCCTCACCGCCACTGGGACTTCTCAGATTGCAGAGTCCAGCCTCAGGGGTTCCCCTCTAGGCCAACAAGGGGGCCGACTCACTGCAGCTGCTTAGAAGAAATGCAGGTCGGGGGCATTACCACGAGCTTTGAGGGCACAGCCAACCATTTTAAAAAAGTAAAAACTGTAGTGGCATCTCCCTTCCTTCTTTCTTCCTTACTTTTCTTTCTTTCTTTTCTTTCTTTCTCTCTTCCTAACACCAAGTAATCTGTGCAGAAGGTACCTTTCACCCTCACATCATCCTTGATGCCATCTTCCAGGATGCCATGAGGCTTAGAGGTAGATTGAGGATGTCTGCATCACACAATACTTGGAGGGTTTTCAAAACTGAAAGCTAAATCATTTGAAAGTCAAGTCAAAGTGTCCTATTTCCTACAGTAGCTCCTTTATCCCCTTGTCCACACACACACACACACATGCACACACAAACACATACACACTCAGGAATTGAATGAATGAATAAGTGAACAGTTACTGTAATAAATTACAACTTCAATATGGCTTTCGCATCACTGACCACACTTAGTATTTGCCCAAATCAAATATTTCTAGAGCCACTATGGAAAACAGTATGGAGGTTCCTCAAAAAATTAAAAATAGAATTATCTTGTTGTTGTTGTTTAGTTGCTATGTCGTGTCCAACTCTTTGCAACCCCATGGACTGTAGCCCACCAGGCTCCTCTGTCCATGGGATTCTTCAGGTAAGAATACTGGAGTGGGTTGCCATTTCCTTCTCCAGGGGATCTTCCCAACCCAGGGATCAAACTCAGGTCTTCTGCACTGCAGGCAGACTCTTCACTGTCTGAGCCACTAGAGAATATGATCCAGCAATTTCACTTTTGAGAATTGATACCAAGACAGCAAAAACATTAACTCAAAAAGGTACTTTCACTGCTGTGTTCACTGCAGCATTATTTACAATAGCAATGATATGGAAACAACCTAACTATTCATCAATGGATAAATCGAGAAGGAAAATGTGGTACATATACATACAGTGGAATATTGTCCAGCCATAATAAAGAAAGAAATCTTGGGTTTCCCTGGTGGTCCAGTGGCTAAGACTCCATGCTCCCAATGCAGGGGCCCTGAGCTCAATCCCTGGTCAAGGATCTAGATCTCTCTTGCTGCAACTAAGACCAGGTGCAGACAAATAAATAAAATAAATCTTGCCATTTGTGACAATGTGGATGGACCTTGACGGCACTGTGCTAAGCGAAATAAGCAAAGAAAGATAGGCACCATATGATCTCACTTACATGTGGAATTGAACAAGAAAAATTGAACTCATAGATACAGAAAATAGATTTATAGTTATTAGAGGTGGGAGGTGGGGGGAGTGGGTGAAATGAATGAAGTCAAAAGGTACAAAGTTCCAGTTATAAAATACTTCAGTCCTAGAGGATATATTGTACTGCATGGTGATACATATTATACAGTTAATAATACTGTATACCTGAGGTTGATAAGAGAGGAATCTTAAAAGTTCTTATCACTAGAAAAAAATGTATAACTGTGTGGTGATGGACATAACTAGACTTATTGTGGCAATCATTTTACAATATATACTAATATTGAATTGTTACGTTGTACATCTAAAGCTAATATCATGCCATATGTCAATTGCAGTTAAGTTTTAAAAAATTAAACCTCTCAATGCAATCCCTATCAAGCTACCAAAGGTATTTTTCACAGAACTAGACCAAAGAATTTCACAATTTGTATGGAAATACAAAAAACCTCGAATAGCCAAAATAATCTTGAGAAAGAAGAATGGAACTGGAGGAATCAACCTGCCTGACTTCAGACTCTACTACAAAGCCACAGTCATCAAGACAGTATGGTACTGGCACAAAGACAGAAATATAGATCAATGGAACAGAATAGAAAGCCCCAGAGATAAATCCACGAACCTATGGACACCTTATCTTTGACAAAGGAGGCAAGGATATACAATGGAAAAAAGACAACCTCTTTAACAAGTGGTGCTGGGAAAACTGGTCAACCACTTGTAAAAGAATGAAACTAGAACACTTTCTAACACCATACACAAAAATAAACTCAAAATGGATTAAAGATCTAAATGTAAGACCAGAAACTATAAAACTCCTAGAGGAGAACATAGGCAAAACACTCTCCGACATAAATCACAGCAAGATCCTCTATGACCCACCTCCCAAAATATTGGAAATAAAAGCAAAACTAAACAAATGGGACCTAATGAAACTTAAAAGTTTTTGCACTACAAAGGAAACTATAAGCAAGGTGAAAAGACAGCCCTCAGATTGGGAGAAAATAATAGCAAATGAAGAAACAGACAAAGGATTAATCTCAAAAATATACAAGCAACTCCTGCAGCTCAATTCCAGAAAAATAAATGACCCAATCAAAAAATGGGCCAAAGAACTAAACAGACATTTCTCCAAAGAAGACATACAGATGGCTAACAAACACATGAAAAGATGCTCAACATCACTCATTATTAGAGAAATGCAAATCAAAACCACAATGAGGTACCATTACACGCCAGTCAGGATGGCTGCTATCCAAAAGTCTACAAGCAATAAATGCTGGAGAGGGTGTGGAGAAAAGGGAACCCTCTTACACTGTTGGTGGGAATGCAAACTAGTACAGCCGCTATGGAAAACAGTGTGGAGATTTCTTAAAAAACTGGAAATAGAACTGCCATATGACCCAGCAATCCCACTTCTGGGCATACACACTGAGGAAACCAGATCTGAAAGAGACACGTGCACCCCAATGTTCATCGCAGCACTGTTTATAATAGCCAGGACATGGAAGCAACCTAGATGCCCATCAGCAGATGAATGGATAAGGAAGCTGTGGTACATATACACCATGGAATATCACTCAGCCGTTAAAAAGAATTCATTTGAACCAGTTCTAATGAGATGGATGAAACTGGAGCCCATTATACAGAGTGAAGTAAGCCAGAAAGATAAAGAACATTACAGCATACTAACACATATATATGGAATTTAGAAAGGTGATAATGATAACCCTATATGCAAAACAGAAAAAGAGACACAGAAATACAGAACAGACTTTTGAACTTTGTGGGAGAATGTGAGGGTGGGATATTTCAAAAGAACAGCATGTATACTATCTATGGTGAAACAGATCACCAGCCCAGGTGGGATGCATGAGACAAGTGCTCCGGCCTGGTGCACTGGGAAGACCCAGAGGAATCGGGTGGAGAGGGAGGTGGGAGGGGGGATCGGGATTGGGAATACTTGTAAATCCATGGCTGATTCATACAATGTATGACAAAACCCACTGGAAAAAAAAATAAAATAAATAAATAAATAAATAAATTAAAAAAAAAAATTAAACCTCACTGGAAAGAGTGGGAGAAATCTATCAGTCATTCACACTCTAGTGCAAATCAGTAAAGTCCAAGAGCTTTTTCCCTTATGTCTGTTTGAAACTTGTAGGGAAAGTTTCCCAGGGGAGAAACTGCTGTCAGTAAACAATCTGCATAGAGACTATGTATGCAGTATAGAGCCTGTACACAGTAAGTTTAACAGAATCTATTTACTGGAGCTGCAAGAAACTGGGAATAATAACATAATAACATATAGTTTTTTTTATTGTAAAGAGTTATTTTTTCCTAATATATAGATTTTATTGAAGCATAATTGACTTACAATGTCTCAGGTACACAGCAACCTGATTCAGTTTTACATACACGCAAACATTATTTTTTAGATTTTCTGTTATAGATTATTACAAGATATTGACTATAGTTCCCTGTGCTATACAGTAAACCTTTATTGTATATCTATTTTTTTAAATTAAAAATCTAGCATTCTATTCCATACAGTCCTTTATAGCTTCTTCTCTTGCATTTTTTCATTTAATCTTCAAACAACGCTGCAAAGTAGTATTATCACTACTCCATTTTACAGGTGAAAGAAAGAAATGAAACATCTTGCCCAAGAAGAAGATCTGGACTTTCAAACCACATGTAGAGAGATTCCAAAGCTCGGTGCCTTTAACAATGACAAGATATCTTTAGGAAAGTTACCCCTAAGATGTCTTTGGGAAAGGCATCCCTGTTGGTGTGTTTTAAAGCGTTGCTCCCATCACATGACAACATTTGGAAATTAGCAAAGGTATTTACAATGACAGAAGTCCAAATATAAGAATTAAGAACAAAAAAGTTTACTTCAAACGTAGGCAGTTTCTCTCACCTTTCTTTTTCTTTTTTTTTTTTTTAAGTTTTTTTGATGTGAACCATTTTTAAAGTCTTCATTGAATTTGTCACAATATTGCTTCTGCCTTATGTTTTTGGTGGTTTTTGTTTTTGGCTGCAAGCCCTGTGGGATCTAAGCTCCCAGAATGGGGATTGAACCTGTACCCACTATATGAAGTCAAAGTCTTAACCACTGGACCAGCAAGGAAGTCCCTCACCTTTCTCTTTTTAACTCCCATTCAGTCTGCCAGAATAACTGCAGTCTAGCTGCATACCTCTTCCTTCATCTGGACCATTTTAACCGTTCCTTCGATCCAGGGATTCTGCCTCAAAGCCACCCAGCACTGGCCTGGGTGGAGCAACTTGCCTTCCCATTATGGCAACACCAGGCTGCTCAGAGCTGGTGGGGCCACCGCTGGAGGATGTTTTACTCTGCCCTGTGCCCTCTTTATGAGACAGGGTCCACCCTGAGCACATCAAGGGGCAGGAGCCCCACATCAAACACAGGGAACGGTCATCATAAGAGCCAACAACTGTTAATGTCTCAGGAAGTCCTCTACTGCCCTATGAGGTCGTCCTTTCTAAGTTTCCTGTAACGAGAAAGTAACTAGAGAAGTGTAAGGCTGAGTAAGTATAGTGAGATCCACTTGCTAAGATATTTACATGAACAATCTGTCTCTTTTTCCCCATCTCTTCACTGAGTTCCCCTGTGCACTTTGCTCTTAGGCAGATTCTCCCTTATTAGGCAGAAATATCACCAGAAGTTCCAGACTTCCATCATCCTCACAGTTGCTACTCCCTCTGAAAACCCACTGAAATTAGCAGTTAACTCTGCCAGTGGGCATGGCAGAAATCTGAGAGAACTGTTAGAGGAAGTGATATCTACTTGCATCTTAATGATGTATGGGAGCTTCCCCAGTGAAGAAGGATGGAATGAGACAAGCTCTCCTATACCTTAGGGACTGTTTCATGCAGTTTGAACATACTGGAACATGTAGAGGAGGAAGAGGAGGCAGAGAGCTGCCATATCCACCTAAAGCAATTTGCAGAATGGCCACTTCATTGAAAAATCAACTTGCCAAACATTCAATTGATAATTTACCAAGTTTATTGATTTACAAAAAAAAATCCTTTGATTATTTATATAAAGTTTATAGAAATTTGTATTGGGCCAGTATCCATAGTGGAACAGCTTTTCTTGTTTGTTTTTAGACTAGCACTTTTAGGGAATTCAGTTTATTAAGGCCTGTGATCAATGGAGGAGACACAAGAGACAAGGGTTCCATCCCTGGGTTGGGAAGATCTCTTGGAGTAGGAAATGGCAGCCCACTCTAGTATTCTTGCTGGGAAATTCCATGGACAGCGGAGCCTAGCAGGCTATAGTCAAAGGGGCCACAAAAAGTCAGACAATACTGAGTGTGTGTGCGCACATGTACACACACACATGATCATATGGGAAGTATTGCAATCTCTTCAGGATTATATATTAACATTGAGAGAAGTATATTTTAATCAATGACCAAATGTCAGTACTTCATATGGGACTGTTTTTCAGTTTCTACTGATTTGTTTCAACCTTTCTCTTGAACATTTCACTACGTCTTGCCAAACCTTGTTGGAGATCTTTCTCTTAGAAGGAAGCTTTCACTTTACAGCTCAGACCTCATAGTCCTCATACCTCAAACAAGTGAGAGCCACAAGCCACATGTAGTGATCAAATGTTAAATAAAATAACATTAAATGAGACTGACATTAAATTCTTCAATTACATGAGCCACATCCCATGAGATCAACAGCTGCGTGTGGCTGGTGGCTACACTGGGCAGCTCAGATAGAGGATGTTTCTATCAGCACAGGAAGTTCTACTGGGAAGCATTTTAAACCTGTATCATGTCTGCTGAGCCTAGTTTTCCCCTGGGATTCTGTCTCTGATGCCCTCGGCTCTGTGCCCGCAACTCACGAGCCAAACTCCACTACTGCCCCTGGTCTTGACTCCTTGGAGTCCTACTTACCCAGGAAAGGGAATTTACAAAGCAAGATTGAGGTTGACCACTTCCAGTTTGTTCATTTTCTAGCATAGCAGTAGGATGAGTTGTTTTAATATTTCAAAGGTCCTTGTGCAAAATTTTCTACAGAATGATCTGCCTCAATTAAATCCAAATAAATGCTGTCTTCTTCTGCGATGCTCTCCTTCCTCAAACTCCACTGCCCTTAGGGAAGGAGGGGGAGTAGGAGGAAAAGAAGGAGGGAGGGAGGGCTGGGAGGGAGGCAGTGAGGAAAAGCATATGGGAGGGAGGAAGGTACAGAGAGAGATCCTCTTGTCAGCAAACTCCTTACTGAAAATATTAATTCCACTAAAAGCATCAAAAGAGTGCTTTTTTCCCTTAGAATGAGAAAAAAAAATACAGCTGCCTAGCAAAATGGAAGGCTTGAATGAACATTCAAGTCCTACCTGTCACAAGCCATTAGTTGAATTGCTTAAAGAAATCCCTTGACAAGTATAAGTGCTGTTTTTATGTTCGAGAGCTTCATAATGTTGGCCATGAGAAGAAATTTCTCCACAAAAGCTTCTTCTGTTTAATAAAGTGATTTGTTCCAGTAACAGTGATAATAAAATTGCTGAATTGAAACAGGATTGTTCAATGAAGACCTGAATCTAATTTGCTGGACTAGTCTGATTACACTTTTATCTCTGTGTTTACTCATTTGTAGAATTGCTACCGGTCTTTGATATGCAATTAATAGGATTAATGGTTTTCAGGACCAGAAGGCAGTAAGAGGGAACAGAGCCTGGCTTAGGGAGCCTGGGAGCTGTGTGTGGCCTCTTCAAGGCTGTACACCTTGCAGGCTGTGTGTTAAAGAAGGATGGTTAATTGCCTTGCCTTGTCTTTTAAAAGGAGATTTAATTTCTCAATGAACATTATTTTGAATAATTATATCCATGGTAATGTATGTCCTTCCCTCTGTAAGTTCCTTGGGCTATTCATGGGATAGCCTCATGGCCCAGGAGAAACAAGCAGTGATTAGAATAACAGCAATAATTTTAAAAGAAGCTTTCTCCTTGGAAGGAAAGTTATGACCAACCTAGACAGCATATTAAAAAGCAGAGACATTACTTTGCCAACAAAGGTCCGTCTAGTCAAGGCTATGGTTTTTCCAGTAGTCATGTATGAATATGAGAGTTGGACTATAAAGAAAGCTGAATGCCAAAGAATTGATGCTTTTGAACTGTGGTGTTGGAGAAGACTCTTGAGAGTCCCTGGGACAGCAAGGAGATCCAACCAGTCCATCCTAAAGAAGATCAGTCCTGGGTGTTCCTTGGAAGGACTGATGTTGAAGCTCAAACTCCAATCCTGTGGTCACCAGATGCGAAGAGCTGACCCATTTGAAAAGACCCTGATGCTGGGAAAGATTGAAGGCAGGAGGAGAAGGGGACAACAGAGGATGAGATGGTTGGATGGCATCACCGACTCAATGGGCATGAGTTTGGGTGGACTCTGGGAGTTGGTGATGGACAGGAAGGCCTGGCATGCTGTGGTCTATGTGGTCTCAAAGAGTCGGACACGACTGAGCAACTGAACTGAACTGAACTGAATAATTTTCTGAAATTTAAGTTTTAGAGCAACCTATCTTCCTCATCTAATCCCACACTAAAGTTCTTATTACCACTGTTAGTGGCTTTAACAGCAGGATGAAGAAATTTGACAAACCATATTGTTCATTGTCTAGAAATTGTTGAAGACTTAACTGCACAAATATTACAGTTATTTTGTGAGTGTTTACATATGCTTATAGTTTTTCCTAATCTCCATTGTTTGACATGGGGCCATCTTGAACCCTCAAAAGGAAACAGGATAATCATATGGCACACAAAGTAAGGTTTATTAAATCCTTATTCTTTTTTGTATGGAGATGTTTGTTCATCTTGATTTGCTGTTTGTTAGTTTGGGTTTTAATTGTATGTGTGCATGTGTGTGTGTATGTGAGTGAGAGTGCATATGACAGAGCAAGAAACTAGTAAAAATATATCCAATGATGACCTCAGCCAGCATATTATTTTTTATTAAAGTATATTTGACACATAATATTTTGTATGTTTTGGAGAAGGAAATGGCGACCCACTTCAGTATTCTTGCCTGGGAAATATCATCAAAAGAGGAGCCTGGCGGGGTACAGTCCATGAGGCTGCAAAAGAGTCGGACATGACCTAGCAACTAAAGAAACGATTGTGTATATTTAAAGTGTACAGCATAGCAATTTGATACCTTTACATTCTGCCATATGGTTGCCATTATAGCGTTAGCTAGCACCTTTAGCGCATACAGCTAAATTTACCTACAATAGAATATTATTTAGCCATGAGAAAGTTACCAGATTATTTTAAGACCAGACCTTAATCACTTTTAGCAGACACTAGTGCCTTTGCCTGGGTCCCTAGTAAATCTTAGTAATAATGCTTTATTGAAGGCACGATCTCAGGGAAGCAAGAGGGAGGTGGGAAAAAAAAAACAAAACTGAAGCTAGGCAGAAAAGCATGTATAAGATGGTACATTATGAAGTTGATACAGCACCATCCAAAGCTTAATCATGCCAGATAACTCCCTATCCAACTACAGGGAAGATAAAGTCACCACTGTGTATTAGAAGTCTGTCAGAGATAAAAAGGGCAAGTGTATGTCCACTGGCTCCTTTCTTTCTCCTAACTTTCATTGGTCACGGTTCTTACATTGGGATATTAACAACCGGATATTTCCTGGTTGTGTTACCTGGTCCCTGGGGAAGCCAGAGCTTCCTGGGTCTTGTTAGGTCTGAATATGGGGCTTCCCTGGTGGCTCAGCTGGTAAAGAATCTGCCTGCAATGCAGGAGATATGGGTTCAATCTCTGGGTGGGGAAGATCCCTTGGAGAAGGAAATGACAACCCTCTCCAGTATTCTTGACTGGAAAATTCCATGGACAGAGGAGCCTGGTGAGTCCATGGGGTCGCAAGGAATCAGATATGATTAAGCATTTGAGCATATAGTACCTTAGCCACTGCATTTCTCCATGGGCTCAATGAAAACCGGCTGGAAACCAGAGTTCATCCATAGAGGAGGCTAAAACAATTCCAGAGTGAGGAAATAAAGCTGTGGCCACAAGAGTTTTACAGTCAGAGTAAGAGTGTGAGCTGTGAACAGAGTTCGGCTGATAAGTGCAGAAAATGGCCAAGGGCTCAGAGAAGACGACAAAGCAGATATGGAATGATGCATAAACTGAGTATAGGACAACTGGCAAGATAAGTCTGTTTTGAAGAGCTGTTTCCACAATAAGAGGGACATGTTCTCTAGGTCTATAACAAATGTGAAAAAAGTGGAAAGTGAAAGTGTTTGTCTCTCTGTCATGCCTGACTCTACGACCCCATGGACTACAGCCCACCAGACTCTTCTGTTCATGGGATTCTCTGGATTCTCCAGGCAAGAATACTGGAGTGGGTTTCCATGTCCTTCACCAGGGGATCTTCCTAACCCAGGAATCGAACCCATGTCTCCTGAACTTGCAGGCAAATTCTTTACCACTGAGACACTTGGAAAACACCATAGTAACTGCAGCTTGTTCATATCAGAAACTTACAAATTGAGAACTGCCTATATTTGCTATCCCTGCTTTCTAGGCTTGGTGGGAGAACCTAGCTAAGCACCACAAGATGAAAGGAATGTGTCATCATCTTGGCCAGTGAAAGTGAAAGTCGCTCAGTCGTCTCCGACTCTTTGTGATCCAATGGACTAAACAGGCCATGGAATTCTCCAGGCCAGAATACTAGAGTGGGTAGCCTTTCCCTTCTCCAGGGGATCTTGCCAACCCAGGGATCGAACGCAGGTCTCCCGCATTACAGGCAAATTCTTTACCAGCTGAGCCATCAGGGAAGCCCAAGAATACAGGAGTGGGTAGCCCATTCTTTCTCCAGCAGATCTTCCTGACCCAGGAATCAAACCAGGGTCTCCTGCATTGCAGGCGGACTCTTGACCAAATGGGCTGTGAGGGAAGCCCATCTTGGCCAAGACATACCCAAAGGAACAAAAGACTGTATGTGATTTCTTATGCATGTATGTGCATAGGTGCCCACTAGAAACTATGCTGAAACTCATGGAATACAGTATACCTTTTGGAATCTGACAGAACTGAGTTGAAATCTGATCCTATCACTCACAAACTCAATTTCCTCATGTGTAAAATTCCATTTCAAAGAACTATTGTGAGGATTAAGCAAGATAATATAGGTAATATTTTTAGTACAGTGTCTGGTTCACAATAGGTTCATTACATGGTGTTAATGGTCATAGAGATGAGGATAGTGGTCATGATGGTGTACTGCTGAGTACCTGAGAGAAATGAAATATAGAAATATAGAAGTTTTTAAAAAATCAATGAAATATAGAAATTAAAAAAAAAAAAAACTGGAATGTTGAATTGGAAAAACTTGAGCTTTCCAGAAGGTTGTTACAGTATAATTTTATAATGAACTCATAGAACATTTACTTGGAAAATCTAGAACTTTTAATAGGCTTAAATGCCTCCAATTTAGGGAAAATATGACCAAATAAGCTTTGAGGTGGTTCCATGCCAAGTCATGGTGCCAACAAAGCATTTATGTCTCCATTGTGAGCTTTATCCAACATCCATTTACCAGTTCCTGGTTTGCAAATCCAATTGCTCTAGGATAGGAATTTGAACAACAAAATTGGCAACGTTGTAAGCTTGATAAATTGGAGCTGCCAGCATGATAGCACAATTGTAGAAAAGAGTTCAGCTTGCGAATTTCAAGAGCTTGCTGTAGATTTACTTTTGAGCAAATTGACGCATCTCATTGCTTTAACATTTGGGAGACTTGAAAGGATGATATCCTAATTAACACAAGTTCAATTTGCTTAGATTAAATTATAAAAATGACTAACATTAATCAAACAATTGAATAGTCTTTGACCTTCACAGCTATGTCTCCTCGACTATGTTCTATGGAACATCAGTGTTCATTGTGATGTAATATGTATTCCTCTCAAAACAGGGGGGAGTTTTGTTGTCATGAATCTAGGGTTTCACAATGTACAATAGCATCTGAAAGACTTTGAGAATTTCTGGAGTTAAAAAAAAAAAAGAAAAACTCTTATTCACATTTCCCAAATATATTGACTCTGGAACATTTAAAACAAACAAAATTCTATTGCTTTCTCACAGAATACAATGTTTCACGTAACAGCTTTGAAAACGTTTCACAAAAAGTATAAATCAACTAGGGATTCACAGGATTACATGATTTATACCTTGAGACACTGAAGAGATTTTAATAATATTTCTGTGCTATATCCTTGAACATCCACATATTTTGGAAATAAATTTCAGGTAGCTTTCAGCAACAATCTCCACAATGATCCACAAGTTTACTTATTGATAAAATGCTTTATTCCTAATACAAGTTCTCTCTTCACTCCATTCCATTCCATTGCTCCCCTTCTCCCCAGACCGTGCTCTATTCCTCAAGAATCACTTTTCTCTTTGGGGAGAGTTTCTTGCTCAGACATTTAAACAGGTCCTCTAGCTCATCAATAAGAAAACCATTTTCAACTCCTATGATGAGCTCCTAGCTCTGTGTTAAGAGGAACACAGATGATACGTAAGTTCAGGGTCTTACAACTTGGCAGAAGTAAAAAAATAAAAACTCACATATGTAAAGCAATTAAAAATAACTCCAGAGGTTTTCTGTAGGGAAAAATCAGCATGTGCTGAGATTACTGTGGAAGACTTTGTGGACCTGGCATATAAATAAGATGTAGAAAATTGCAGAGAGAAAAAAGAGAAGATTTCAGAGTAAGAGGAAAGCATGGTCAAAATCAAATGGCAGGAAGTACTTAGGTTCAGGAAGATATAGGGGAAAAAAAAGATATAGACATCTTCTTGGGTAGAACATTCATGGTGTATGTGGAAAGAACTAAGACAGACTAAGTACAGTGGGTAGACTCTACACAGTGGAAGATTCTGACCACCAGATTAAGGAACTGGACTTGTTTTTCTAAGTAAGGAAAACATAGTCATAAGAACAGGGTCTTATATTAGAGCCTGGTCTCAAATAATCAACTGAATGCTCTAAAAAGATTAGCCTTGCATCTCATGTGGAAAGGTTGGAGAAAGAAAGAAAAAAAAATCTGAAGGCTAAGATTGAAGTTAGAATGCTCTTGAAGTAATTAATGTGTTGAGGTTCTTGACAGGTGGGAATAAAATAGGAATAAAGGAGGAAATGTGGAAACCAAACATTTGAAGGCATAAATAACAAAGTTTGGTTCAAGAAAAGGGTAGAGTTTAATATAACCCCAAGGTTTCTCTCATAGCTCAGTCGGTAAAGAATCTGCCTGCAATGCAGGAGACCCAGGTTTGATTCCTGGTTCGGGAAGATCCCCTGGAGAAGGAAATAGCAACCCACTCCAGTATTCTTGCCTGGAAAATCCCATGGACAGAGGACCCTCGCGGGCTGCAGTTCATGGGGTTGCAAAGAGTGCAACATAACTTGGGGACTAAATAACAACATGTACCAAGCCTTTTAGATTTATCTGACTTAATTTCTATAGCAACATAAAGAAGTAGATATTGTTGTTCCCACTTTCCTGGATCAAAATCACCACCTACAAGTTTCCCACCATACAGCACCACTGAGAGCACCAACAGTGTGAAAAAAAACCCTGGAAAATATTGCTTCCTCTCTTGACACAACTACCAGGGCCTCCTAGATGGATGGCAGAGATCCTTCATTATAAGAAAAATAAGATTTGTCAAGGCCTTTCAAGTCTTCAAAGATTCTACCCCAGGACTGAAGCAACTAACCAGATTTCAAGAATTTTAAGATGCGTATATTTTTTCATATTCTAACATCTTGAGTTGAGACAATCAAAGAGGGGTTTTATCCTCTGGTAAATCAGAAGGTCCGTGATATCCATGTGTAGAGAGAAAGCAATAGCTTGCTTCATGAGAACTGTTAATTTTTTGCCACCATTTTTCCCATCAAGGTGGCTATAATTTGCAATCAAATGAATTGTCTCCTTACTGATTAAAAAAAAAAAAAGTAACCACAAAATTGCATCAGAGAATTTTGTTTCCAACCTACATTTTATTATCAGCTTTAATTTATTAAACACAATCAAGAAAATATTTCTTGGACTTCCCTGGTGGTGTGGTGGATAAGAATCCACCTGCCCATGCAGATGGCTTGGGTTCAAATCCTGGTCCAGGAAGATCCCGCATGCCAAAGGGCAACTAAACCCCTGAGTCACAACTACTGAGCCAGGATACTGAAACTACTGAAGCCCTTACACCCTACAACCTGTGTTCTGCAACAAGAGAAGCCATCACAATGAGAGGCCCATGCGCTGCAACAAAAGAAAGCTTGAGCAAAGCAATGAAGACCCAGTGCAGCCAAATATAAATTATTTTTAAAAAAGAAAATATTTTTTTTTCACTTCTCAGTACCTCTTTATTGATATAGCACCCATATAAACACAGTCAAGGGTAGGGAGAAAAAATCTGAAGCACATTTCATCTTTGAAATGAACAAAGAGGAGGAAACTATTTTAGCATTTCATGCAATGGAGCTGAGCAAGAACTTTTTTTTTTTTTGTTGTTTCAGTAAATGTGTTTTACTTAATATTTTTTTTTTATTTTATTTATTTTTTTTTCCAGTGGGTTTTGTCATACATTGATATGAATCAGCCATGGATTTACATGTATTCCCAATCCCGAACATCACTTTTAGAGAGTGTGCCATCGAGGTGTTTTTTTGTTAATTTTAAATTGTTTGCTCAGGGTTTGCTCATAAAATTGGTGATAAGGGAGTCTTCAGTATTTATTCTCTCCATACATCAAGTAAAATTAGGACATTATGGCCAAAACCAACTAAATCCCAGAAGTTTCATCCCAAATAAAGTGAGAAATAAATGTTAACAATTCTCCACTCTGGAAAGTGTCAGATTGAGTGAGCCTAAGAGTGGAGGAGCGACTTGACACGTCTACATTTCACAGCACAGGTAGCCAACTCAGCTTTTTAGGTTTTGTTTCACTGCCAGTGCTTTTGCTTGGCACGACTTCAAGGGCCTTATGTGTCCAATCCAAGGCAGCCCCCTTCAGGATCCATGAGCCAAACTAACTGCATGCACAACAGGCCGGGTCTTGGAATTAGTATACATGGGCATGTTGTCAGAGAAAGATGTTTATGTGTGTGAGAGTCTTAAAGGACTGAATAGAAAGATCAGAAGCAAGGTTAAACAGAATGGAGCTGGGAAGAATTCCACATGTCCTTAGAGGACAGGCAGAGGATAAAAGAAGGTACAGTAGGGAGGCAAAAAACAGAAGTGCATTCTTCACAGTCTGGCTGGCAAGCCCCGCAACAGTGCCATTCTTCAAACAAAACCTCCCTTGGCCTCAGATCCTGCACTGGTCATGCCAGCTCTATTGATTTACACAAAACCTTCAAGACTTTGATCAGTTACCAAAATGCAAACATTTTAAGCGATGCCCCAAAGAAGCTTGTTTAAAAAACAGTTGATGTAAGGGTTTAAAACAGTCCATTAACAATCTCATGTAGAAATGTGTATACATATATGCCCACCCTTGTATGTTTCCACGCAAAAGAACATTTTTATAGTCTGTGAACAATGCCATGTGCTTATTACACATATTCACTTCAAGTCCAAGAAAATGTTCTTTATTTGCAAATCTAGAGTTCAAAATATAAAATCAAACTCTTCTTTCACTGAACCACATGCTCATTTCCACCCAAAAGGAAAAAAAGGAAATCATACTCTACCCACCCATCAGACATAAATCAGGTGATTTATGGTTGGGTTTATTCAGACCATAAATTTTTTCACAGGGTAGAATTTTAGGATATGAATTAATCACATCAGTTTAGAGCCCTGAAATATCCAAATGATCATTTCCAACTTTTTACTCCTTATTGAGTGTCCTGATGCTTGTCAATCTGATAGATACCCAGTCAATTATTACAATGAAATGACTGCTAAAAATAATGCCCCATGACACATATAAATGTCAGCTTCTATGGACCCTGAGGTTTTGTTCAACCTGAAGAATGGCCTCAGTGAACTACCTGAAGAGAGCAGCTGGCAAGATTTCCTACTACAAAGTAGACAGCCAGGAGGTTTAATGGTGCGGCTCCTGTATTTTAAAAATATTATGAAATAATATTTGTCTGCCTTGAGTCATTTGGACTGTATTTCTGGACCTGGTGAGTGTAAAGAGCTCTATTTTGTGGGGTTTGGGTGGGGGGGAAGCTCTTTACCATTCTAATAGAATAATGGTACTTTGGCTCCAAACTTCCTTTAAAAAAAATTGACTCATGAAGTCACTATGAATATGCTGACTTTATGGCAGGATATGATAGTGACCCAAGTTGGTCAACTGACTTTCAAGTAAGGCTGCCTCCAGCTGGAAAGTCAAACAGCAGCAAAGAACTTCCTAATTCAGAATGATAGAGTAGCCAAGAAGGCAGGGCAAGGGGGCAACTGAATTTCAATTCTTTCATCCTCAAAAGAACACTGTTCTATCCAAACACTGTTCTATCTCAGTGACTTTAAGTTCTAATTGATCCCAAGCCCAGTGTGTTCTTCACTGAAGTTCAGGGCTAAAGATGACGCTGAGAATTTTTAAAGACTGTCTCTGGGCTACAAATAACACAGGCCTTTCCCAATTCTTTACTGAATGAACTGTTTTTCGAATCAGCCAAGCCCTCTCTGAAACCTACATGGAAGAGAAGTACCCTCCAAACTAAGAAACACCAGCAAAGATTCAACTAGGGTCTCCCCTCTTGTCAGTGTAGGTTCTCCTAACCTGATTCACCTACATGGCTCCCCATTCACTCTCCTCCTTCCAGCTGAGCAAGCTCCCTCCAAGTCTCCTTCCTTATATTCTGTACGTTCTAATTCCATTGCCTATGGTTAGAAGAGCATGAGCATGCACTACGCTGCTCCTTCATTTAGCATATCCAAAGTGTTCCTCCACTAAATTTAAGTGAAGTGTTGCATAACTTTATTTAATCAGTAATCTATGCAAGACCCCTTGCTCCATAGAAGGAAAGCTATGACAAATCTAGGCAGCATATTAGAAAGCAGAAACATCACTTTGCCAATAAAGCTCTGCACAGTCAAAGGTATAGTTTTTACAGTAGTCATGTATGTTGGCCCATAAAGAAGGCTTAATGCCTAAGAATTGATGCTTTTGAACTGTGGTGTTGGAGAAGACTCTTGAGAATCCCTTGGACATCAAGGAGATCAAACCAGTCAATCCTAAAGGTAATCAATCCTGAATATTCTTTGGAAGGACTGATGCTGAAGCTGAACCTCCAATACTTTGACCACCTGATGCGAATAGCTGACTTACTGGAAAAGACCCTGAAGCTGGGAAAGATTGAGGGCAGGAGGAGAATAGGGTGACAGAGGATGAGAATAGGGTGACAGTGGATGATATGCTTGGATGGCATCACCAATCAATGGACATGAATTTGAGCAAACTCTGAGAGATAATGAAGGACGTGGAGCTTGGCATGCTGTAGTCCATGGTGTCACAAAGATTTGGACACGACTTAATGACTGAACAACAGCAACAAATGCAAGCCCCCTTAAAAATATATGGACAGAGAGATCCAGAGTCACCCCTTATTTGAGAGAGACAGTACCGGAGAGGGTTAAAATATTGCCCCTGGATTCAGGCAAGCCTGTGCTTATAATCCAGCATTGCTCCCACCAGCCAGGTGGCTCTGGAGTGAGTATGCATCTGTTGTGTGTGTGTGTGTGTGTGTGTGTGTGTGTGCACCTTCAGTTGTGTCCGTCTCTTAGCAACCCCATGGACTGTAGCCCTCCAGGCTTCTCTGTCCTTGGAATTTTCCAGGCAAGATTATTGGAGTGGTTTTCTATTTCCTTTTCCAATCTGGGCTCGCATTTTTTTATCTACAAAATGTGAAGGAAGTACCTCACAAAATCATGGCAGATTAAGCACTGTGTGTTAAAATGTATCTAGAACTTACTGCCAGACAAAACCTGCACACTGATGCTTATAGAAGATTTATTCACAATTGCCAAAATCTGGAAGCAGCCAAGATGACCTTCAGAAGGTGAATGGTAAATAAGCTGTGGTTCATAGCAGACGCTTTACCGTCTGAGCCACCAGGGGTACCTCATCCTGACAATGGAATATCATTCAGCACCATAAAGGAAATGATCTATCAAGCCATGAAAATACATGAAGGAACTTTAAGTGCATATTACTAAGTAAAAGAAGCCAATGTGAAGTTTACACACTATATGTTTACAACTATATGACATTCTGGAGAAGGCAAAACTATGAGGACTGTAAAAAGATGAGTGTTTTCCAGGGGCCAGGACTTCTCTTATAGCTCAGTTGATAAAGAATCCACCTGCAATGCAGGAGACCCTGGTTCAATTCCTGGTTCGGGAAGGTCCACTGGAGAAGGGATAAGCTACCCACTCCAGTATTCTTGGGCTTCCCTTGTGGCTCAGCTGGTAAAGAATCTGCCTGAGACCTGGGTTCGATCCCTGGGTTGGGAGGATCCCCTGGAGAAGGGAAAGGCTACCCACTCCACTATTCTGGCCTAGAGAATTCCATGGACTATATAGGCCATGGGGTGGCAGAGTCAGACATAACTGAGCAACTTTCACTTTCACTTTTCCAGGGGACAGGGTCAGGAAGAGCAATGAATAGGTGGAGTACAGAGGATTTTTAGTATAGTGAAAATACTCTGTATAATACTATAATGTATGTCTCATACAACTATAATATACATATATATATAATACATATAACTGTATGAATGGTGGATATATGTCATTATACATTTGTGCAGCCTCATAGCATGATCAAATCACAACTGGACCCTAAAGGTAAACCATGGATTTGGGGTGATTATGACGTGTCAGTATAGGTTCATCAGTTGTAACAAACATACCATTCTATGGGAGAATGTTGAGAATGGCAAGGCTATGTTTGCATTAGGTCAGAGAGTACATGGGAAATCTCTATACCTTCCTCTCAGTTTTGTTGTAAAACTAAAATTGTTCTAAAAAATTAAATCTTTAAAAAACAAGAAAGAGTCTAGTATATATTTTCCTTCTCTTGATTATGAAACAAAGAAACTTTTATGCTCAGCGATCAACTCAAGTAGACAAATATGTCCAAGGTGAGAGGTTATACATGATATTGTCTAGTTTAGCTGGGTTTCAACCACAGTTCACTTACCTTCTATAGGGCTCCTACACCTTGGCTTCTTCATCTCCCTCATCTCTAAAATGGAATTAATAACAGTACTTATCTCCTAAAGCTGTTGAAAGGATGAAATTTAAAAATGCTTGGAAAATGCTTAACTGGGTACTTATGGCATCAATAGTGAGTTAATGTAGACAGCATAAACTACTAAGGAAAGCATGAACACAAGGCATGCAGACCACTACAGTATTTATAAGCTAATAAGAGGGTGTGGGAGAGGAAGAATGAAATTAGGTGGAGTGAGAGAAAGGAGCATCATAGCTTTGGATACCAGGGCTTACACATGTTCGTTAGGGGGCAAGTCCCCTTAGATTAGTAGATCATGTTTGCCCATGCAGAGTGGGTGGTTTAAAAAATATTAACTGACTTCTTTGCTTTTTTCCCATGGACATTCACTCCAGTCACTTGTTCTTCCCAAAAGATTTTTTAAATAATCTTAAATGAAATCCATGCTCATATTTTATAAAAGTACATCTGCGTCCCATACTGGCTATAGCTTGAGGCAGCTGAGGTCTGAACACCACTGGAGCTATTGTAAAGAACCCTGTCCAGCTGACTTGTCAAGTCCTTCTCCATCACCAGCCTTACACACTGGCATAGCAGGTATAGCCTGAAGCCTGGTTGACTCCTATGCCCAAATTCTTGCTGTTTTACAGAACCTTAACGAATAATTTTATTATGTGCTACAAAATGTAAAACTTCCCAACAAAATGTGCAGAATGAGTTCTATCTAATTTCATTTCTCACCTGCATTAAACACTATGAACTTAGTCAAGTCTTTCCACATCTCTAAGCACAATTTTCATCCTACAAAAAAGTGAAGAACAAAGCTCTGAAGTACTGATACACAATTCCATCTTCTCAGATCCCATCAGCCAAGAAGGAAAGCAGATGTTTCTGGTTTGGTTTTGATCTCCCTGGGTCCTGCTTAGTCTTAGAAAAGTATGGTGTATGGGCATGTGGCTTCCAGAGCCCGGCTGCCCCGGTGTGACTTTCAAATCTTCCCATTCCTCCTGTCCCACCTGCAGGACCAGCAGCTCCCACAGTCAGACAGAGAGCTGCAGGAGCTAGCGTCTGCAAGTAGCAAGGTTGTTTCAGGTGGGAAGGTGAGTCCTATATACCTCGTGGGGTTGGTGTGAGAATTTTAGTACATAAGCTAATAGGCAAAAGAGTTTAGAGTCCCATGTAGGATGGAGAGAGAACTTCTTAAGTTTTAGCTATTATTACTGGGATATATCAGAGACACTCCATACATGCCCCTGTGCTGAAATAAACATCAGCTGTGAGCCAGGCACTTGACATGTTATCTGTTTAATTCTCCCAACAATGCTAAGAAGAAGAAACTGTTATCTCCACGTTATATAGCAAATGAGAAAACAGGCTTGGGGAGATATCACAATAGACTCAGAAGGCAAAAGAAATTGATGTTCAACACCTAAATCCATGGAAAATGTTGTTGCTGTTCAATTGCTCAGTCATGTCCAACTCTTTGCAACCCCATGGATTGCAGCATGCCCGGTTTCCCTGTCCTTCACCATCTCCCAGAGTTTGCTCAAACTCACTTTCATTGAGTTGGTGATGCCATCCAACCATCTTACCCTTTGTTGTCCCCTTCTCCTCCTGCTTTCAATCTTTCCGAGAATCAGGGTCCTTTCTAATGAGTTGGCTCTTCGCATCAGGTGACAAAAGTATTGGAGGTTCAGCTTCAGCAACAGTTCTTCCAGTGAATATTCAGGGTTTATTTCCTTTAGAATTGACTGGTTTGATCTCCTTGCTGTCCAAGGGACTCTCAAGAGTCTTCTGCAGCATCACAGTTTAAAGCATCAATTCTTTGGTGCTCAGCCTTTTTTCTTGTCCAGCTCTCCCATCTGTACATGACTACTGTAAAAACCATAGTTTTGACTATATGAACCTTTGTTGGCAAAGTGATGTCTCTGCTTTTTAATACTCTGTCTAGGTTGGTCATAGCTTTTCTTCCAAGGAGCAAGTGTCTTTTAATTTCATGGCTGCAGTCACCATCTGCAGAGATTTTGGAGCCCAAGAAAATAAAGTCTGTCACTGTTTCCACTGTTCCCCGATCTATTTGCCATGAAGTGATGGAGCTGGATGCCATGCAAAATGTAGTGTTATCTAACAAAATACACATCACATTTTTCTAATAATTATAATACACATTACATCTCATTGTCTGTACAACAAGAACTAGAGAATCAACTATTTTATTTACATTCTCTAATAGCGGGCATTGCTTCAGGAAACTGTGAATAAAAATATTTACCTATTTTTCTGTGAACTTTAAGTTTCTAATATTATCCTTCTGAATCTAGTAGGGGTAAGAATCTAAGCTAATGTGATAACTTTTATTAACTCTCATATCATCAGAGTCCAATAAACATTATTCTCTTGCAGTCAAAATTCCTTGACTTGTAAAAGAAACGTCAAAAGTGCTTAAGATAAAAAGGGAGATTTATTTATTTAAGAAAGCAGAGAGTCAGAGAACCCCAGGTCTCATGGGAGCAGAACCAGGACTTAAAAGCTGGCAGGAAGTCAGCAGTTACTCTCTCAGCTCTTGCCTTTCTGAAGATATCACACAGTCTCCTGTGTCTGCCCCTCTCTGCTTCATCCTTCCTTGCTGGCCATTTTTCTCTGCTTCTCTAAGCCCATCAAGCAACTGACCCAGGATGAGACCAGTATCTCTCAGTCCCAATTCAGATTTCTCAAAAGTAATCAAATAGAACAGGAATACTAAGGTCACACATACACACACACATACACACAAACACCAGATAAACCTAAACAGTTATTATGAGTCTCTAGCAAAGTAAAGTGCTGCTACCCATCTCTGTACCCATCATTCTATGAGAATATTCAGGAAATTCTGAGTGTATTTGAAGGGGAGTCCACTATGGCTTTTCCAATAATCATGTACGGATGTGAGAGCTGGACCATAAAGAAGCTGAGCACCAAAGAATTGATGCTTTTGAACTGTGGTGTTGGAGAAGACTCTTGAGAGTCCCTTGGACTGCAAGGAGATCAAACCAGTCAATCCTAAAGGAAATCAACCCTGAATATTCATTGGAATGACTGATGCTGAAGCTGAACCTCCAATACTTTGACCACCTGATGTAAAGAGATGACTCATTGGAAAAGTCCCTGACGCTGGGAAAGATTGAAGGCAAAAGGAGAAGAGGGTGGCAGAGGATGAGATGTTTAGATAGCATCACTGATGCAACAGACATGAATTTGAGCAAACTCCAGAAGATAGTGAAGGTCAGGGAAGCCTGGCGTGCTGCAGTCCATGGGGTCTCAAAGGCTTGGACATGAGTTAGCAACTGAATAACAACAACCAGTTCCCAGGCATGAACAGTGAAAAGAGAAATGGAAGAAAGAGATTTTGAAATTGGACACTTCTGTGCTCCCAGAAAATGACCTCCAAGGAGCAGCTGAGCAGGGGGGCTGAGAGGAGGCCTTGATGTGCTGCTTAATCAGATGGTGATGAGGGGAGGGGGTGCTGCCAGCTAGCACACCATCCGGCCGCCAGGAGCCCCGGGAGTAGGCAGCAGTCTGCTGTGGAATTCTCTTACAAAGGCCTGGCAGAAATGGATGGTCCACACAGGGAGGAATCAATTGTAAAAAGTGGAATTAGTCATTCTAAATCATGCAGCTGTGGTCGAAGGGAGCTCTTCTAAAAATCATTAAACAATCATGTATTCCTATTGATTTATTCAAAATACCTTGAGGGAAAGCAGATTAAACACAAGGTAAAAGTAAGCTAATGCAGATTAAATGGATGAAGGATGGGCCGAGAGTTCCCTAGGTAGTTTTTGTACTAATGAGAGGAAAATTATACGTACACTATTACCAGGATAAAAGGGTCTATTAGAGGTCTTTTGCTTGACATATTTATGTATTTCAAATACTAAGTAGCATAGTGAATTAGGTTTACTCTGGGCATTTGTTATTTTTATTGCATCTCCAAAGTGATAAACAGAGTTCTCTGTTGAGGCCGGCATGCTGCCTCACTCTGGGAAGCCCTGCCTGAATAGACCCATCTCGATGCCAGTGCAATTCCCTAGATGTCATTTATTAACAAACCCAGTGCAGGACAAGGCCTTTAAAATCTAGGGGCAAAACGCATAACTCGGGGGGTGGCAATGAGCAGCCGCACTCGTGATGTCCATTCCCTGGGCTACCGTTGAAGATGTCCTTTCTCCCTCAGATGGGATTAATTCAAATACCTTATCACATAAGAAAACCAGAAAGGCAGTGTGTATGTGACACGCTATTCTCAAACGCGGTAGACCCAGCGGGTGTCATGACTCTCAGAGGCGGAGACTGAGAAAAGACGTGGTTAAGTGAGGCACCCGAGAACACACCCTAGAAAGAATAAGCATTAACATCTCAAATTTTCTCTCAGCTGAGGCAGGCCATTGCTGCTGTATTGTGTGTCAGTGAAAATGCATTTGTGGGTCACTGTTTAACAAAAAGGACTACGACCACTAAATTCCTTGAATGTTTAAGATGAAATTGATGGTTCTCAGATGGTTCCATCTTTCCTGTTCTTCCCTCCCACTCTCATCCCTATTTCAGCCAGCTAGGAAATGGCATCTACCAATGCAAGAGACGCAAGAGATATAGGTTCAATCCCTGGGCCCAGAAGATCCCCTGGAGGAGGAAATGTCAACCCACTCCTGTATTCTTGCCTGGGAAATGCCATGGATAGAGGATCCTAGTGGGCTACAGTCCATGGGGTCTCTAAGAGTCAGACACGACTGAGCATGAACATACATATAAACAGGAAATGGCATCATTTCCCCACCATCTCTCTGGACCAAAGCAATAAAATTCTAGTGACGTCCTAGCCCCCGTGCTTTCCTCCTTCACATCCATTCTGTACCCCACTGCCAGCTTTGTCTCTCTAGAATATTACTTTCATCATGCCACCCTCTATTTCATAAAATCCAGGGAGGTAAGGTAGGATACGGAGAAGGCAATGGCACCTTACTCCAGTACTCTTGCCTGGAAAATCCCAAGGATGTAGGAGCCTGGTAGGCTGCAGTCCTTGGGGTCATGAAGAGTCAGACACAACTGAGCAACTTCACTTTCACTTTTCACTTTCCTGCATTGGAGAAGGACATGGCAACCCACTCCAGTGTTCTTGCCTGGAGAATCCTGGTGGGCTGCCATCTATGGGGTCGCACAGAGTCGGACATGACTGAAGTGATTTAGCAGCAGCAGGGTAGGATAGGCAGTCACCCTTATTTCTCATCTCCTCAATCTGGAAAGGTGTCATGGTAGACTGAGATTCAGGCTGGTTTTAAGAGAGATTACTTATAAAGGAAGCATTTCTGATGGATGAAACTTGTGATGACTTCAATCAGAAGTGGGTGAGTCTGAAGGAATGTCCAGAAGATTGTATGGTTAGAGCAGAACCTAAAAGCTCAAGAGATGGGCCAAAAGAAAAAAATTACACAGAAGGCCTGCAAGATGAAGAGACCATAAGAGTGAGGACCTGGGTGTTAATGACAAGTGACACAATGTGACTGACATCATTGGCAAGCTCCAACCAGAACCTACAGAAACAGGCACCTCACATATTCCATGCCAATGACTTTAACCTGTCAATATAGACATGGCATTGGTTCTCAACTCTACAAATGCCCAGGACTTGAAGACCTCTGCATTAATAATCTCTAGGGGAGAAAACTACAAGTCTGTGGTTTTAGAAAACCACATATTTTGGTGCACAACCAGATTGAAAGCCTCTCTGTACTGCATTGCTTGCGCGCTAAGTCACTTCAGTCATGTCTGACTCTTTGTGACCCCCATGGACTATAACCTGCGAGGCTCCTCTGTCTATGAGAAAGTCCAGGCAAGAATACTGGAATGGGTTGTCATGCCCTCCTTTAGGGGATCTTCCTGACCCAGGGATCAAACCTGTGTCTCTTATGTCTCCTGCATTGGCACGTGGGTTCTTTAACGCTAGCACCAACGGGGAAGACCATGTATTACATTAGACTGCTTCTATTAGCCATCTGCACTTGAAGAATTGGTCTAATATTTTACAGTTAAATCATATATTTGCTTATAAACTCTCTACATATCTCTAAGCAATCCTTCTAATCTATAGTACAGATATCACAACCGTATGCTTGTGTGTAGTCTAGCCAGAAAACCAGAGAAATAAGCTCTTCTTGCCATGAAGTTAAATGTTGTCACATTGCTTCCTGCCTGCCTAACTGTGTTCTCTGTATGTTCTAGGTTTTGGAGCTATAATTGGAAGCAATATCTGAAGCAAAAATGCAACTTGCATTTTCATAGAACTTAAATTTCATAAATTTATTAACTCATTTGGTCACTGCTTCAGTCTATGGAGAGGCAAAGATTATTATTATTATTATTCCAATTTGCTGACAGGGGAACTGAGATTCAGCAACATTGAAGGACTTGCTCATAGTTACATGAGTCAGCAGTAACAGAACTTAGACTAGAACCCTGTCTTTAGAATCTAGTAAACTGGTGTTCTTTTCCATGAAAGCATTGTCACATTTTTCACAATTTGGGTAAAATTTCGTAAAAAAAAAAAAAAAAAACCCAATCTATACTATTAGCATGATAAATATGTTTTAATATAACTTTGTGGTAAAGAATCAATACTTTGAAAAAATATTTAAAAGGGTTAACAAAGGTATAAGGTGCGTATATTTATTAAGAACTAATGGTGTTATCATTTCACTCATCTCCTGCTCTAGTCTCTGCTTTTTGGATATCAACAGTGCACACACACACACACACACACACACGCCATTATACCACCTAAAGTTATCTTGAACAAATGTGTTTTGTAGAAGCTCAGATCTACAAAATAACTCTTTTGTTGAAACTGCTTAAATACTAAAGAACTCACAGAGAAAAGAGAAATACTGTTCTGACACACATTGTCATTGCTGCAAAACACAAACCGTAGTCCACTCTGGTTTAAAACAACATCTTACTCCCCAGATCACCAAATCATTATCTGGGCTGAAATACCTGCCAAAGTATAAGGAATATGGCTTCCTCTCCCATCTTACAATGGAGAGAGTGCTTTCAAGTGGTCGGACCCAAGAAGAGGCATCAGAGGAAGACTTCTTAGCCCAGGAGGCCTTACCCAGATGACAGTGTATTTTGTCCTCCTCTTGTGGGGGGACAGTTTCACTATGACCATGGAGGTTTGGGGACAGGAAAGGGCTTTCTGCATACTGAAAATGAGTTCTATTCACAACTGTGCTTTTTCAGAATTTGGCCATCCACATTTTCTTGGACGCTGTTAGAGTTATAAAATAAACACTTTCAAGATTGTTTTCTTAAAAGTCAGTCCAACATAAAATAAAATAAAAAGAACTTTTCTAAGTCTTCATTTCAACATGGGTGCATTTAACTAGGAACATACCTTTTTCTTCCTTCCTTTGAACTTCTTCAGACTGATCTTTGTTTTTCAAAGTCTCAGCACTGGCTCATTCTACTGGAGACTTCTGTTTGATGGCTGGCTCCATCCTAAAATCTGGGACAACATTTGGATGTCAGTTATTTATTTAAGATCTGAAATCAGGCAAATACTGAGACAGGTGTTTAGGAACTTGAACAGTGTTTGAGTAATTATAGAACTTAAACCTCAAGGAATAGATGACCTAGCCAGCAGTTTTCAAGCAGAATACTGTTCTCCCATTTTACAACTGGGGGATCTGAGGTATAGGAGAAGTAGGTTCACTTGTTAATGGATGCACAGTTACTTAGTTAAGGAAGTGGGGAGGAAAGAGAATGAGGGGAAGGAGAACTGGATCCCAGACTGCCTATTTTTTTAAAGTGTACTGTTTCCATGAAATTAAATGACTGCAGCCATGAAATTAAAAGATGCTTGCTCCTTGGGAGAAAAGCTATGACAAACCCAGACATTGTATTAAAGAGCAGAGACATCACTTTGCCAACAAAGGTCTGTATAGTCAAAGCTATGGTTTTTCCAGTTGTCAGGTACAGATGTGAGAGTTGGACCAAAAAGAAGACTGAGGGCTGAAGAACTGATGGTTTCGAATTACGGTGCTGGAGAAGACTCTTATGAGTCCCTTGGAGAGAAAGGAGATCAAAACAGTCAATCCTAAAGGAAATCAACCCTGAATATTCACTGGAAGAACTGATGCTGAAGCTGAAGCTCCACCTTATGCGAAGAGCTGGCTCATTGGAAGACTCTAATGCTGGGAGGGATTGAAGGCAGGAGGAGAGGAGGTGACAGAGGATGAGATGGCTGGATGGCATCATCGACTCAGTGGACCTGACTTTGAGCAAACTCTGGGAGATAGTGAAGGACAGGGAAGCCTGACGTGCTGCAGTCCATGGGGTTGCAAAGAGTTGGACTTAGTGACTGAAGAACAACTGTTTCCGCTGCACACAGAACAACTAGTATCGCCCACCCACTACACATTCAAACCTAAGATTACCGCAAAGTAGTTAACAACTGGATTCTAATCGAATCACATGGGCCTTTGGTTTGAACCCTCTTTCTTCCATCCACTGAGTATGAGAATGAGCAAGTTACTTTATCGAGTGAGAAAAATATAGGCCAGATATCTCATAGAGATAATGTGAGAATTAAACAGGAAACTACATATAAAGTTTTTAATCCCAGAGTCTAGCACATGGTATATGCTTAAATACATTAGCTATTGTTACAAATCAACGACTGTAATCTGTTTGCCAAGGGTCCTTTTATAGTGATGTGTAGAAGCTTTTATAATGATTTTTGGAAGCTTCTGGTACTTCCAAGACAGGAAAAAAAAACTATCTTCAGACAGGTAAAAAAGAAAGTAAAATGAAAACAAAATTTTCATACAAATCATCATGACCTCCCAATGAAATGGGCCCAGCTGAGGGCCAATCTGATGATGAAAAAGACTTTAATTGATTTAATAAATTCAATGCAAAGCTCATGAAGTTTACATGCAGTCTCTCAGATTGGATGGGCTCTTTCCAAAGCCTTGTCAGAGTCTTTAGCAATACATTCAAGGGAAAGTTTGATATTTTCTCTTAAATGATACTACCTGAATTGTACACGGCTTCCCCAGTGGCTCAGCTGGTAAAGAATCCACCTGCCAATGCAGGAGACACAAGAGACCTGGGTTCAATCTCTGGGTCAGGGAGATCCCCTGGAGGAGGAAATGGCAACCTATGCCAGTATTCTTGCCTGGAAAATCCCACAGATGGAGGAGTCCGCAGAGCTACAGTCTATGGGGTAGCAAAGAGTTGGACACAACTGAGCATGCACACTCACAAACTGTTTAAGTTTCGGGCCCCCCAAAACTTGAATTTGCTCCTACAGTGATGTCTCATTTATAACTTCAAAACCCAAACAAAGCCAAAGTTGATATGCGTGCGTGCATGCTCAGTTGCTAAGTCATGTCCAATTCTTCTGCAACCCTGTGGACTGAAGCCTGCCAGGCGCCTCTGTGCATGGAATTTCCCAGGCAAGAATACCACAGTGGGTTGCCATTTCCTTCTTCAGGGTTAAGGTGCTATGACTGTGGGCAAATGTCTGCTTCATTTGGCTTTTCTATTTTTCATGCGCCACAGTACCAGCTTCAGGGGCCAAGAGAAAGCGTTGGATGACTGTTCGACTGTGCCAGCAGCTGTATGATTCCTTTCAGGAATGTTTAACCCACACACGGGCACAGCTCCAGGAGACCCGTTGGAACTCCGGATCAGGTGGCTCAAACAATAACTCAAAAAAGGCAAATTTCAAAATCCACCCAAAGAATTTGAAGATTTGCCATTGGTTCACTTAGTGACTCCTACTGAGGAATTAAAGTGGGCCATCATATGGAACGTGGCCAAGAGAGACCCTTCTTCCTGAGTAAAAAGTGGATTTAGACTCTTAAGAGAAAGCACCATGATGGCATTAAATATCCAAGGTTTATCCGGGTGAAACTATACCTAAGTTTGTTTCATCCTTATATTCTTCTCATGTCCTGCTCTCAGATATCACGGCTTAGTCATCACTTTCTAAGAAGGGGCACAGCCAGGAAAAGGGAAAAGCTAAATTTTTACTGAATTTTCACAATTTGAACAAAGCGTATGGCGGCACTCTATATATCATGTCATTTCATCATCACGACCATCAGATATACTGCATTTCATAGTTGCATAAACAGGCAAAAAGAAGCAGGGAAAGACAGTGAGGGATGGAGTTAGAATTTTAAGCTCAGAATAAAAAATAAAAATCTAGACATTTGAAGTTAAACTGCTCTCTTAAATTTTATTTAAGAGAAATAAGTACTTATGGTACATTCTCCATTAACACAAGCGGCAACATGAAAAAAGAGTTAAGAAAAGGGAAACCAGGAAGGGAATGAATGATTTCTTCCCTCACTGTCTTTGACAATCTGGAGCCTAGTTCTTAAAAGGAACTATCCCACTGGAGCAGAGAAGGGCGAAAAGGGGAGAATAAAAGGGGAAGGAGTTGGAAGCAAGGAGGAAAAAAAGGGAAAAGAAGGGGAAATGAGGTGATGGAGTTTCAGGAAAGGTTTGGGCTTCCCTGGTGACTTAGATGGTAAAGAATCCCCTTACAATGCAGGAGACCCGGCTTCGAGTACTGAGTCAGGAAGACCCCCTGGATAAGGGGAAGGCAACCCATTCTGGAATTTTTGCCTGGAGAATCCCACAGACAGAAGAGCCTGGAAGGCTAAAGTCCATGGGTTTGCAAGGAGTTGGACACAACTGAGTGGCTAACACTTAACACTTTGCACCTCACTGAAGCAGTGAAATCTCCAAGTCTAGAACTAATCTTAGTAAACAATAAATGGCGCTCAAACAGTATAGTGGATTATCTAAACTGTATAGACCTAAATTCAAATTTTGATTCCAACTGCAAGTTACTTTTCCTCTCTAAGCTTTAATTTCTTCATATGAAAATTGTGACTAAAATCGTGCCTGCTACATAAGATTGTTAGGGGATTAAATGTGTTTTTACATGTCAAGCACTTTTAAAAGTGTCTTGAGTCTTTCAAAATTCAAATATAAATACTCAATAAATAATGTTACAAATTATAATGCCATGGAGGAATTCACAACTTGGTCATCATTCTCTTTATCAATGAAGCTGCACATGGAAACTGATATAATGCAAATGCAAGCATTGATTCAGTGATCCTACAGATTTAAATGTTTATACCCTGGGAGGTAAGAATATAGTGCAAAGAAGACAGACACAGTCCCTAAAGTCTAAAGCAGTCTTTATTCCACCTAAAATGAAGAAAGGAAATGGACTAATTCTGGGCTTTTTTTAGTGTCACTCCAAATGAACTTCTTTATTATAATTCCTTTAGTTGGTGGTACTAATTGCTTATAAAGTACCCAGTAGACCTCTATCCACTTGAAAATAGTCTTTGATAATGGTGTATAAGACAGCTTTAAAAAAAAAAAAGAATCTTAGCAGAGTGCAAGCAGCATGCAATAATTTCTTAGTTAATCCCTTGAGAGATAAGCCTCGTACTTAAGTGTCAGGAAGGAGGGTTTAATAATGAGGAGTAAAAGCCTGGATTTGTATTAGTTTGTGTGCTTTCTATTGCCTGGTGAGACTCAGCTCTTCATTTTCAGGAAACTGTCATTGAAGAGACGTCTTTTTGTCATCTAACATGTGTTTAGTGATTACTTTATCTGTAAGTGGTGAAGATCATACTAAACGATTGCTTCCTCTGTCTAGTTAAAGCTGACAGGGTTGTCACTACTTCAGTGATGGATTCAACACCCCAGCCTCCTTTCACGGATACGTCTTATTCTATATCAGAGAAATATGGACATTTTGAGAATAGATTTAGCCAGCTATAGACAATGGATTCAATATAATATTCTTAGAGACAATATCAGAAAACAAAGATTTATTTAAAGTTTGTCTTTCCTCTTTCTCACAGTCCAGAGCTTGTTCTCTGCTTTCAACATCAAAATAATTAATTTTGTCAACCTTTTAACGCTATTTTTTTGAAAGTGTGTTCATGGAAGATGGTCATACTTATTCTTTTCTCAATTCCTCTACGCTTTCCAGATGACAGATACAAATTCCAGTAGTGACCTCTAGGGTAAATATTCCTACCCTAATGGGCTTCCCAGGTGGTTCTAGTGGTAAAGAACCTGCCTGCCAATGCAGGAGACATAAAGAGATGTGGGTTTGATCCCTGGGTTAGGAAGATCCCTTGGAGAAGGGAATGGCAACCCAAGTCAGTAGTCTTGCCTGGAGGATCCCCTGACTGGTGGGCTACGGTCCCTGGGGTTGCAAAGAGCTGGACCCCACTGAAGCGACTTTGCACATAATGGGCAAGAATGATACCAGTGACAGCAACTTGTAGTCAGGATATCCAGGAAATACAGCCACTTAGGAAATTATGAGGGTAATTAGAGCTTAAAGATTTCCTTAAATAACAAGTAAGGAGACAGCCAGAGTTACTGCTAGTAACAGGCAAGGAGATGCTTGAAAAATATTTGAAAGGGACATGTTTATTATATGTATCACCTTCTGGTTTAGAATTAACTGGAATCTGAGTATACTTCCTCAAAGTCATTTTCAGTACCCCTAGGGAAAAAATGGCATAGATGGTCTGATTTGCAAAACAAAATAGAGACACAGATGTTGAGAACAAACATACAGATGCCAAGGAGGAAGGGGGTGGTGGTGAGAGGAGTTAGATTGAGATTGACATTTATACGCTATTGATACTACGTATAAAATAGGTATGTATAAAATGGGCTGGATGGCATCACTGAAGCTAAGGACATGAACTGGGCAAACTTCAGGAGATGGTGAGGGACAGGGAGGCCTGGCATGCTGCAGTCTATGGGGTCACAAAGAGTCAGACAAAACCAGGCCACTGAACAACGTAAATAGGTAACTAAAGAGAATATACTGTATAGTACAAGAAACTCTACTTAATGTACTGTGGTGACTGAATGGGAAGGAAGTCCAAAAGGGAGGGATTATATTGTATATATGTTATATATGTATGTGTGGCTAATTCATTTTGATGTACAGTAGAAACTAACACATCATTGTAAAGCAAGTATACTCCAATAGAAATTAATTTAAGAAGAAAAAAGTCTACCTTATTTGAGTTGTTAAGGACAATGCCCAGCTTCTTTTACAAGCTCGCCTATCACATAGTTCCTGTTTGGTTGATGAAAGAGTAATTCTAGATACGAACATTCGCTGATTTTTATTTTTCTGCTAAGCTTTAATTCCCTCGTTTGGTTCTCACGTTGAAAAAATGGGCTGGCATAAGATAAACAAAATCTTGGTAAGAAAATACACTGGAAAAGGTCAGGGCCTCTGTAGAATTTTGTACCTGGTGCTAAGGAGGGAAAGAGACAAGAAGGTTGCTGAAGCAGTTGGAATGGGGAATAGGGATGGTCAGTCAACCAATTGGCAATGAACAATGAAAAGGTCAGGCTACTTTCGAACATTACCACGTCCTTCACAGGCTAAAGTGAGCATTAAAATTCTGAAACCTCCCTTGCTTCCCAAAGTTTAGCAAGAACAGAAAATGGCATCACACCAAGATGGTGATGATACTTAGAAATGATCTGAACATCTGGGGGGTAAATATGAGGTCACCCTTGGAGCACTGCCATCAATGCATCACCCTCATCACAGCTCCCCACCCCACCCCCCAATCCTGCCCCTCTCCCTTCATGCGTATCTGTGGGGCAGCTGCCTGATAAATCAGACAGAATTCTTCAAAAGGCCCCTGAGGGGCTGATAATCACAATAAATATTACAAGTTTGTCCTCACATAGACCTTTCTTCAGAAGGCCTTCTAGGCTAGCCAGTTTAATTGTTATGACTGCTCTTTTTTCCTCTCACATGGAATTGATGAAGCCCAGTGGCTTCCCTGAGGTCACCCAGCAGGAAGAGTCCCCTACCATCCAGCCTAGAGAATCAATGATGTTGCAGAACAGAGCTCCCTAGGAGCCAACAAAAATATGTCAGTGGGTTTTACAAAGGGCTTTTTAATAAAACAGCAAAATCCGTCTCTGTACCCAGTCATTTTAGTGAGCTGTGCTGTGTTATTTCAGCAGGCTCTGCTAACACCAAAATCAACCAAACAGGGAAGAAAATTTTGTAGTGTTTACAGGATGGATAGTCCGAAGTGATGATTACCTACATTTTAAAAACAGAGCATTTTTAAAAGCAAGATCTACTTTATCAGTCACATTGAGCCCGTAACAATTCATGTGCACTCTCCTAACACGGTGATTCTCAACCCGGGACAGTTCTGCCCAGCAGGGGGCATTTGGCAATGTCTAGAGAACTTGTTGATTATCACCACTGTGGGAAAGGGTGCTACTGAATCTAGTGGGAGTGGTCCAGGGCTGCTGCTAAACATCCTACAATGCCCAGGACAGCCCTCTACCACAAAGAATTCTCTTGTTAAGACATCAGCAGTGCCAAGACTGAGATACTGATGGCTTGAAAACAGATGAGAATTGAGAAAAGAAAAGAGAGAAACTGGTTGTAGAGTGTTAGCACTCAGGGTTTCTTCCCCAAATTGGGACAGCAGGCAACTACCCCACTCCCACTGCCACTTGTGCACTGAACCCTCCAACTTCTAACACATCTATCTGTATTTCCAGAGCTTAGGTAAAAAATGTGTTGGTTTCGTTGGTTTTGTCTTAATGATTTAAAGGACATCATGCTGTATCTAATGTTTGGAGATATTTTCTTTACTCCAAACTATGTTGCTGAGATTCATCTATGTTTGTGGTCATCTTCGGTCCCTTCCTTTTTGACTGCTATATACTATTCCATTGTATAAATGGACTACAATTTATTTTGATGAATATTCAGGCTGTTTGCAGGTATTTGCTATTATGAGCAGCAGTCCTACAAACATCTTATATATAGCTCACACTGTGCCTGCATGTTTTGTAAATATATACAGGTAGATAGATAAAGAGGTATGGAGTTATATACACCCATTTATTAAAAGCGATTATCTCTATTGTTGTAGGATTATTAATGACTTTAATACCAGCATAATAAATATTTTCTTTTCTTATTTATATTTTCTATTTCTTTCTACAATCAATTTTTTATAATATAAAATGTTTTCTAAGAAATAGACTCAAAGACATAAGAAATGAATATATGGTTACCAAAGGGGAAGGGGGGAAGGGATAAACTGAGCGTCTCAGATTGACGTAATATACACTACTGTATTTTTTTTTTAATTTTACCAACAGTCTTTTAACACTACTGTATTTAAAATGGATAATCAACAAGGGCCCACTGCAGAGCACAAGGAAGTTTGCTCAATATTCTGTAATAACCTAAGTAAAAAAGGAATTTGAAAAAGAATGTATATGTATCATTGAGTCACTTTGCTGTACTCCTGAAATGAACACAACATTGTTAATCATCTATCTCCAAAATAAAATAAAAAACTAAAAGAATTTTTAAAAAATCGACAGCTGAAAATCAGACAACATGTTTACAATGGTCAAACACAGATTTCGGCTCCAGAGATTTCTAGAGAACACTGCACGTTGTTTAAGAGTTCCTGGCATAAGGTTAATAGTATGGACACTGAGTTCAGACACCTCTGAGTTTAAATCGCTGCTCTATTTCCTACCATTTTTGATGTGTGACTTTCAACAAGGCATTTGCTCTACTTAAGCTTTATTTGAGGGGGAAGGTAAAAATTGGGATAATTCTTATATAAGCTCTATTTTTTAATTAGGTGAATTTTAATATCTAAGAGGAATTTCTTAATAATTAATATAGATAAATAGTAGATAGAATACCTAGTAGACCACTTAGCCTTTAATAAACAATAATAAATCATAGTTATTTCTATTATTAGCTACTTCAAGGACTTCCATAGAATATCCATTTCTCTATGAGTTGCTACTCCCTACTTGTCTAACTAAACTAACCAGGAGATGATGATCAATTTTAAAATGCTTACATTAGCATAGTTTGGGTCTGATAAATGCAGATTTCCCTGCAGGAATAATGCATTCTTTGTTATGCTGCTGCCTAGAATAAATATTCCAATGATTCAACAAAGACATTAAATGTTTTTATTGGGAAAAAAGCTAGAGTAATAAAGTCTACATGGTTTGATAAAAACATGGACATATGCATCCGCTGAACAAAACAGAAAATTGACTAATAGATCCACATATATGTAGTCAATTGATTTTCAACAAAGCTGCTAAGGAAACTTAATGGAGAAAAGATAATCTTTTTGAAAAGTAATGTTGCAATAATTGAGCTTCAATTCTTATCTTTGAAATATATAATTAAACACTCAAAATAGATAACTAACCAAATACGAGAGCTAAAAATACAAATCTTCTAGACAAAGTTCAGAGAAAACCTTAGTGACTATGGGTTTGTAAACTGGTTCTTAAAACTTAAAAAACATAAAGCATAAAATAAAATATCAACAACTTGGAAAAAGATAACGACCACATCTAAATTAGCCCAAATTCCAAAGTTGCCCATATGATATATAAAGTCAAAAGTAGACAAATTAAACACAAACTAAACCTAACAAATTTAATGGTAAGTAGGCATCAAAAAAAGCCAAAGATCAACACTCTCTGCTTGTCAAGGTCCTTATACATAATTAAAAAGTCAGCTCTATCCCATTAAAAATCCAGTTTCCTAGGAAGAAAAAAAGCTACTTGGACTTGTTGCAAAAAAATAAAGTGTAGGTAACTGATATAATGTGAAAATATCAGGGGTCCCCAACCTCCAGAATCTAATGCCTAAAGATCCAAGGTGGATTTGATGTAATAATAATAGACATAAAGTGTACAATATATGTAATACACTTGAATCATCCCGAAACCACCCCACCCGACCCCACCCTGGTCCATGGAAAAATTATCTTCCATGAAACTGGTCCCTGATGCCAAACAGGTTCGGGACTGCTGCTTTATATGATCAAAGAAATAAAAGGCTGCTATTAACAATAAAAAGTTAATTTTTTATCCTATCCACTCCAAAAAAAAAACACACTATAAACACTGTATCATCCTCAAGTTTATAGTCTGGCCATTCAAGATTAAACCTGCTGATTATAAACCATAACCTATTTCCAGCCTACATGACCAGGTGATGGCTGAGCGGCAATACAGGCATCACTATGTAGTTGCAATGCAGATGACAGTCACTCGTTCTGGGCTACAGCTTCCCAGGCACAGAGAGTTGGAATGGAGGCTACGTCCTGCAATATTAAACAAGGGAGAAAATACAGAAATGATTCCATTTAACCAAGTCCCTCTCCTTACTGAGCATGTGTTAATCGCTTAGTCGTGTCTGACTGTTTGCCCCCAAGGACTGTAGCCTGCCAGGCTCCTCTGTCCATGGAATTCTCCAGGCAAGAATACTGGACTAGGAAGCCATTCCCTTCTCCAGGGGATCTTCCTGACCCAGGGATCAAACCCGTGTCTCCCACATTGCAGGCAGTTTCTTTACTGCCTGAGCCACCAACGAAGCCTCTCCTTCCTCCCCCCAAAAGCAACAGCACCTTTTTCCAAGTCTGTCACAAAAAAACACAGATGAAGACCTGAATTAACTTCATCCTTTTTCTTCAATTGTCCATCTCATTTTTCCAGAGTGGGGAAAATCTCAATGCTCGCCTCGGTGACAAAGAATTTTTTCCCCTTTCTATAGCCCAGAGCCAACATTCCCGGCCATGTGCCATGGTGGGAACTGTGTGATCTGAACTCGTACCTGCAATGTCATATCAAAACGAAGAGGTGTGAGAGAAGGCAGAAGAGAGGGGAACAGCAGTTTGACTAACAATAGCAACGATTCATCTCTAAAGCCCCCAAAGTTCCTCCTTCAAAGGAAATGCCAGGCCTGCTAGAAACCAGAAACTAAAGACTGTATGCTCCTGTCAGATATGCTTCTTTTGTCATTGGCAAGAAAAACAGGCGGCAGGGTTCCGGCCCACGCTTCTGCACGAGGTGATCCAACCATGCATACAGACACTTGCAGAAAGACAGATCTGCAGGCTGGAGCGATACTAGACGTAGAGAGAAGCTTGCGGTGTTTGCTAGAGGTCTTAAGGGGATCTTCTGTTTCATTCCGTAGTAATGCCCTTTTTGTTGACAAAAGTAAATTGATGATAGTCAAGAGGGAAGCATTTGGTGGAAAAAATTCTGTTGACCCTTCTCAGATTGAATTTGACCACAGCACAGGATACCAGCAGTTGCAGAAATGATAGATTATTGTAATGACTGCCAGAATGGCCTTTTGGCATGTTTAAATGGCAATAAATTTCACCAGGAAGAAGGCAATTTTACTACTTTAGAGCAGTAAGGAAACACGGTGTTCAAGGTGTAAATAAATTGTGGGTCATTAACAGCCAGCATATTCTGTCCATGGCGCAGGTCTCAATCAGCGGCTATTCGTATTTAATTTAATTACATGGATTTACTCAGCCAATTATGCTTTCTGGTTCCAGGTCACAGACTTCGCAGGCTGACAATTTTGCTCTTTTCCTGTCTCCCTTATGTCCATAAACACAGCCCTGGTTTCTCCCTTGTTTTTTCTTCCATGGATACATAAATATGATCTGGGTAGCTCAATAATGCTAGCTCACTGAATAGCCTACTGAGATGATTAAATTAGAGACTGATCGGCTTTGTGGTCTTTTCCTTGGCTCCAAAATCCTCTCCATCCCTCGCTCATTAATCTGGCTCAGTCCTTCACTGAACTCTGCCATTGCAGGGGGAGGCGGGAGAGAGAGAT
Organism: Cervus canadensis; assembly: GCF_019320065.1. Classification (NCBI taxonomy): domain Eukaryota; kingdom Metazoa; phylum Chordata; class Mammalia; order Artiodactyla; family Cervidae; genus Cervus; species Cervus canadensis. Next base: position 35,583,243 of record NC_057411.1, read on the forward strand.
GTGCAATGGAGTTTGACATTTCCTCAAAAATGATTGTATTAAAACCCACTTACATTTATAGTTCCATCTCATTTGAGAATGTTAATAAGTGGCAATTTCATCAAGAGAAAGGTATTGGGATCTAATCAAGTTGAAGGCTTGCTCACCTTGGTATAGATTGTGCTTCTCAAGCATCACTTTAATAGGTCACTTTTAAACACAGTTTTAGCTGATAATTAACAAAGTTCATTAATAACAATCTGCTTATAGGCTGTTTAAAACACTTGGGCTCCATCTGCAATATCAGTTTCAGGCCACACTCAGCTCACTTCACGCTCCTGTCAGCTCTGACCTGAGGAGCAAACTCCGGGAGACACAGTCCAGATCAGGCAGGTCAATACCATACTGGATAGAACCAAATTAGGGTTGGGCTTGGGTTGGCCAGGGTTTCCTTGATGGCTCAGATGGTGAAGAATCTGCCTGCAATGCAGGAGACACAGGTTTGATCCCCGGGTCAGAAAGATCCCCTGGAGGAGGGAATGACTACCCACTTAGTATTCTTGCCTGGAGAATTCCATGGACAGAAGAGCCTGGCGGGCTACAGTCCATGGGGCTGCAAAGAGTCTGACATGCCTGAGTGACTAACACACACTTTGGGTTGGCTGAACAAACATGATCCCTCCAATTATACTGAGCACAATGTGATTGTCCCTTCTCAGTATGACTGAAACGACAGCCCAGGTGATTAGTCCCAAGCCTCACTGTTATATCTGAGACCAGGCACCAAGGTTTCTTTCTGCTGACTTTGTGCTTTCTGGAATTTTACCGAGACCACATTGGAAAGCTTTTCTGTTCCTATAATTTTGTAAACTACCGGGAACATACCAGTAGCCCCAAGTAACTTGAGACCAAGAGCATCATCTTGTTTATCTCAGATCGTCCCTGGGAACTTCTGAAACTCTGGGCAGCTCATGTGTGCCATGGAGGATATAAGGGTGCTCACCGCAACAAATGACCCACCAACACAGGGATCATGTGATTGCCATCCCAGGTGGAGAAGGAGGAGAGAAGACAAGAGATTAAATAAAGCAAACCACCAGCGGAAGCTTAAGCAGCCAGAATCTGAGGCAGTCAACTGAAGGGCTACGAAGTTCATAGCCAGAGAAAAGAATCATGACTTGTAGAAGTTGGAAGAGTTGAAAAACTGATTTATTGTCTTATTTTACCCATGAGGAAGTGGAGACGCCAAAATTTGAGTGGCGTGCTGAAGGCCAACAGTTTGGTGACAAAATAGGACTTGAACAAGGACTTCTGGATTCGTAATTCAATGTCGTCAGTGAAAAGGAAGAGAGGCCCACCAGAACCGCCCAGGGATCTGCTGACTTCAGAAGCAGCTGCACCCTGGGGCAGCAGGAGCCTGAGAAAGCCTGCAGGTGTCCTCAGCTCACCCTTGAGCATGAGGTTCTGTGCTCACAATTCCTGAAAACAAAGGTCCAGTGTGTTTGGGCGGCAGGGGTGGGAATGCAGAGTTTTGCAAATCCAAACATCGTTTCCAAGGCCGGGGCTCATTTCTGTCATTATTGCTAGAGAGATAAAGAGGATGCTGGGGCAGCCAGGGTATTTTTAGCCCAAGGGGCAAGGTTATCTGGCTCTAGCTGAGATAAATGTGAAGGGTCAGCACCTTGCCAGTTTTCACTGCAGTAGGTCAAGTTGACCCCATGCAAGGAAGATGGAATTTTTATAGAAGCTGTCGACATTTAAAAGCACATAGTCACGTGGAGTGATAAGTCAAGTCTCCCGTGTTTTTAATGGACTTGCCTCCCAGCCCCACTGCCCCAGATGACGATAGCCTTATTATCTCTTGGTGCTCAGCTAGGTCCATCCCCAGGCAGGCAGGCCAAGGGGAAGTCAGACTGCACTTCCTTTGTTTATCATCTCTGGCTAAACTAATTGTAGGTTAGTGAAACATGGGGGTAATCATGACCATAGGAAGGTAATGGTGCTGGCGAAGATGATAATGTTGCTGATGTCAGCATCTGTGGTGGATGCAGACAGCCTTCTCTACTAACTGATAGGTGCTAAACTATTAAAGCAAATAGCCCGAGATAAGATGTAAATGAAAGAACTTGAGTCAATAAATGACTGTTTGCTTCACCTCGTGAATAAATATGGTGGCCTCAGGACCAAAAAAAGTTCATTTTCTTTCTGTTTGACTTCTACCTGGTTGGCTTTATGATTTGCTTATTCTTCAGGTTGATCAGCTACAATTAGCATGTCTTTCTAACAAAGATTAATAATTCTTCAAGTTAACAAAGGGCAATTAGACATGAGGTATATTGCGCCGCTACAGTAGGAAGGAGATTTATTTATTTGACCTTGTGCTGTTTGTCATATGTATGGTGTCACAGACTCCCCATCTATGCCACCACAATGAAGGGGAAAAACCAGTTCATTCGAGTGTAGGTAAGAGACCTTTTCATTTAAAGCTAATTGCCCTTATACAACGCTTCCGGAAAAGGGTTGTTTTGAATTAACTCTGCGAAGATAACATCTACTAAGTAATTCACACATGCCAGAGGCTGTGCCATGCGTTTTATGTGCATTTTATATAATTTCTACATTAAGCTTATAAGAGGCATGGAAAAAACTGCTTTTTGCTCACTCAATGTCCATTCTCCCTTTGTCCTCAGCAATAGAACCCTAATTTTATTCATGATGATTTAGTGCCAACTAAAAAGATATTTTTCAGCTTCCTTTATAAATAGGAAGGCTATGAGAATAATTTCTAAATAATAAGATTTATGTAGAAGCGTCATTAGGGATTTCAGAGATAGTTTCTTTAAAAAGTCATCACCAGGGGCTTTCCTGGTGGTTCAGTGGCTACAAATCCACTTTCTAATGTAGAGGACATGGGTTCAATCCCTGTGGGGAATTAAGACCCCACATGCCTTGGAGCAGCTGAGCCCGGGTGCAACAATTACTGAGCACCTGTGCTCTGAAGATCGCACACCCCACTGAAGGGCCCGTATGCCACAACTAAGACCTCACAAAGCCAAAAATAAATAAAATGCATGAGTATTTTTTTAAGTCATCACCACTTTTCTCCTTTCCCTATTTCCACCTTCTATCCATCTGAAAAACAGATATGATGGCTACAGCTCCAGACGTCATTTTTAAATTTATTTTTCATTGGAAGATAACTGCTTTACAATGTTGTGTTGGTTTCTGCCATACCATAATAAGGAACAAATTTGAGTCAGTTGAACTGAGGTAGATAAAGCTAGAGCTTGTTATACAGAGTGAAGCAAGACAGAGAGAGAAGAACAAATATTGTATATTAAGGCATATATGTAGAATCTAGAACAATGGTACTGCTGAACCTATTTGCAGTCCAGCAGCCACTGTGAACCATGCATCAGGATGTCAAAAGAAGACAGAAGGAGGCTAGGTCATTCTGTTGACGTCTCTTACACAGAGAGAAACAAAGCTCCATCTTTCTCAAGCTATGGATCTTTTGGATTTTCTATTATATGTACCTCAACCTAACCCTAGTATGGCCTGGCCTATGTGCTCAGTTGTGTCCGACTCTTTGTGACCCTGTGGACTGTAACCTGGTAGGTTCCTCTGTCCATGGAATTCTCCAGGCGAGAATATTAAAGTGGGTTGCCATTTCCTACTCCAGGGGATCTTCCCAGCCCAGGGATTGAACCCATGTTTCCTAATCCTAGCATAATATATAAGTATTATTATCATCCCCAGGAATATAGACTATATATGAACTGGTATATCACTTGAAGGTGGACTGTGATAAGTTAAGTATGTACACTAGAAATGCTAGAGCAATCATTAAAATAACAAAACAAACTATTATACCTAATAAACCAACAAAGGGGATAAAACAGAATCTTAAAAAGTGCTTAAGCCAAGTTAAATCAGAAAAAGAAGAAAAAAGGGAACAGCACAGGAGAAAGCAGAAAACACATAGCAAAATGGTAGACTTTAAATGAATCAATCAATAATCACACAAACAACAAATAGTCCAAATACTGCAGGGATTATCAACTTGGATTAGAAAAGACCTCTCCCTAAGGTGTTTTTTTAAGTATTAGTATCATCAACATCACTATCATCTCAATCATTATTGCTATGTTGTATCAATTAGTCTTCACAACCTTCCCATGAACTTGGAACTCTAATTATTCCCATTTCACAGATAAGAAAAATGAAATACAAGTGGAAACTTTGTCCAAAGACGCAAGACAAGACAGTGGTAGGGGAAGGATTTTAATCAGGCAGTGTCACTTCTGTCCCTATACTCAGAGGCACCTTGTCTATCAGTCATTCATACATGAAATAAATATTTACTGTCTTCCATGTACCAGAATCCATGCCAGACTCCATTCAGGAGAGCACTGAGCACTAGGCGGGAGCCAGAATGCACCCTGAAAAGCAGGAGAAAGAAGAGGGAGGGGGTAGGAATGTGGAGATAGTTAGAGAGATGGAGGAATAGAGTTCTACCCTTGCTTATCTCAGGTTTACTCATGGGAAAACTTGGAGTTCCCCACTGGATTTGGCTTCTGCTGTTGCCATGCATACTGCCCTTCAGTGCAGCCCCTGGAGTCTGACTGACCACCTTGAGGCTGTCTCCATCACTTATAACCTGGGGCAAAGGGATCTGTTCATCTCTCTGAGTTTCCCACCTAAAATGTCAACTCTTACAGCCTGCCTCATGGAATTAAACAGCTGGGAGAATTAACAGGTTGAGTCCATGCAGGAAGAGCACTAAAACTCTTCTCCCCCCAAACAACTTCTGGAAATTTTTGTTCCTACAGCCCAGCTGGTTAATGATCTGGAAGGCTTCTTTGAATCAGGCTAATCCGAAGACTGAAGAAAAGAATTTCCGCCTGTGGCTTTCTCCTGGAGAAAAAGGGAATAATGTGCAGCTCCCCAAAGACTTCTTAAAAGACAGATCAAAACTGTTTGAGCAGGGGATGATCCTTTTAAAATGGAAACCTCAGGTCGCCTTGGTCTAAACCCATCCTCAGGCCAAATACTTTCCCCCAGGCAGCTATTTAGAATTACTGTAATAGTTATCTTTGGTTGACTGACCTGAGGAGCCAGGAGCTATGAGCACACTCATTTAAAATTAAAAGGAAAAAAAAGTCCAGAAATCCTTGCTGAACTACTGGTTCCAAAAGACTTAAACTCAAAATCGAGCTCAATTAAATTTCATATCGAGTTCCATTCCATCTCAGCCTTAAACTTATGTTTTACTCATTTATTATTTATATCAATAATTATTTTTATATTCACTACTTTTATTTCTATTTATTGTTTATTTATAGCTTACTCGCCATGCAATATTAACCAGGCTCTAACACAGGCCCTGATGGAAAGGTGGACTCCTTTTTCATTTAGCTTTATAAATATTTCAAATCAGTAGCCAAAATGCACAATTCTTCCATTTTTATATAAGCTCCTTGATGTGCTAGGT